>NW_015653457.1:252110-254848 GCF_001515625.1 Sinocyclocheilus rhinocerous | reverse complement strand
TTAATAGGAATAAGGGATGATTTATGAAATACCTGTACTGTAATTATAGTTAACGATGACACATTCGCAAATTGAGTTTGTAGTAAATAGAACTGATGAGCATGAGCACGAGCAGAGCAGACCACCACATTCATAATTATTAATAACCACAGACTTTTTAACATAATGCCTCTTATGCTTCCACAGACAATCAAATAGCAGTTCCCGGGACGATAGACTTGATATCATTATGTCATCGCAAATTACGTCATTACGTTAGGGCGTAAAAGAACCGATGAACCGGTTCATTGAAACGAACTGTCCGAAAGAACCGGTTCGCGGAAAAGAACCGGACTTCCCATCACTACAGTAAGTAAGGGGCGTAACATTTCCGTCACGCGCTTGAGGTATTCGGCCAATCACAACGCACTGGATAGCTGGCCAATCACAGCACACCTCGCTTTTCAGACCGATGAGCTTTGTAAAAATCGACGCGTTTCAGAAAGGCGGGGCATAGAGGAGAAACAATAATGTACAGTATGTGGAAAATAATGTGTTTTTTGAACCTTAAAACGCATAAACACATTTCATTACACCAAATAATGTTATTTTTAGCGACACCATATGACCCCTTTAAGAACAGCAGCAATGTGAGGCAGCTGTCATTCCGCAATAATTAACAAGTGTAGTGCAGCGCTGCGCTGACTCCCATTCAATCAATTCGGTGAATTATATGGATTTAAACCACATTGCAGGCAGGCAATCACACCCTATATACACTACAGATCATGCTAAAATTCATAATCACTCAACTGAAGCAGAACTAGCGCACTCGCCCGCACCGCTAATGTATATAATATAGAGTGCTCACCAAAGCCCTTGATCAGCTCTGTGAAAACCCCCGGGTCGCTTTCCATGAGACACCATTCCCCAGCGCTTCCCGCCATCTCTGGAATTATGTTGTTTTATTGGAAACAGAAAATTGTGCTCGTGTAGCGGTTAGACGAGGCTAATGGGGCTCACTCGCACATACAGTAGTTTTCCCGGCATTCCTTTCGACACGCGTCATTCTTTTGCTTCACGTGGTGCCTTAGAACTGTGAGGCGCGCTTCTGCCTCCACGTGTCCAGGAGCGAATTCTAGCCGTTCTTTACCTTTTTGTTTGAAAATTCATGTTACAAAATGTTTAAATGTTCATTTAAACTCCATATTATGTCAACACACGCTTAAATTAATACATATATTAGCATTTAACAGGGCTTTCAGACTAGCAACAGGGTTGACAGTTTAGTTAATCTATACATTACTATGGAAGACAAAATAAATAAAAAAATAAAAATAAATAAGGTAATGGCAACTTTTTATCTCACAATTCAGACCCTTTTCTCGCAAATCTGAGTTTATAGCTGACAATTAGACTTTTTCTTGCAATTGCGAGATGTAAAGTCAAAAATGTGTGGTCTGAATTCTGAGTTTATATGTCGCAATTCATTTTTTTTCTGATTTGCGAAAAAAATCTGAATTGTGAGATATAAACTCAGAATTGCAGGGGGAAAAGTTTTCACAATTACCTTTTTATTTTTCTATTCTGTGGCAGAAACAGGCTTCCATACATTACTGCTCAAAGTCAGAAAGATATTTATTAGTATAAATAATCAGTTTGCAATGATGAAAAATAAGGTTTTATTTCAGTCCAGTCTCTGTTTGTGTGCTTACATCAGAAAAAAATGTACACTTAAACATTTTTGTAAAATGCTTTAATACTTTATTTTAAATAGTTATGTACATAAAGGAATATTGAGGTGTTGTAACTCAGGTCAAAAACAGTCATCTAAAATGCTTGGTGTAATACCATTTGGTATTATATTTTACAAGAAAACATACAGTGCATAATAACACCAAAATAACAATACTTATAACAGTCAATAAATCAGGCAGTTATTTTTTTTTCCCCGACAGCAGCATACATATTAAAATACAAATACTTAATCTCTGTTTCGGCTGTTCAAGGGTGACCAATGTGTATAAACACATATTACAAAACATTATGACTGATTATTGAGCACTGCCTGAGCCCTCAGGGATGGTACTCAAACAGCACGGCCTACACTGTTCAATAAGAGGCAGAAGTTTCCCTTGCTGGTGGAGCTGTTTTGTATCTGTGCCTCCTCCAATGCACTGCCCATTAATAAAGACTCTTGGCACCTGAAAGAGTTGAAAGGATTAAGGTCAACAACACTATCTTGACAAGAACAATACATCTAATTTCGTGCATAATTCTAATCAGCATCCAGAACTGGAACTGTTTTATATATATATATATATATATATAAATAAACGACAAGACTTACTGTTCTGGCACCTGTCATTTGCACTAAGGTCTCCTGGAGACGTCTACCATCATTGTGCTCATCCAGTTCAACAACTTTATAAGCAGCTCCGATCTCATTAAAGACATTCTTCGCCATCTTACAGAATGGGCATGTGGTTTTGGAGAATATCACAACACAGTTACTGGACACAACATCCTGTATAAAAAAAGATCCAGGTTAATAAATAAAAACAGGTATTGAAGGCATAAGATATACATAAGGGCTGCACAAGTTGGGGAAGTTGCTTTGCTTGTTGTTTGTAGGGCTGCGCAAATTGGCCCAAAATTTTGTGATAATATTTCAATATGACTAAATGATTATTATTATTAACAATTTTATATATATATATATATATATATATATATATAATGTGTGTGTGTGTGTGTGT
>NW_015653457.1:218899-252083 GCF_001515625.1 Sinocyclocheilus rhinocerous | reverse complement strand
TATATATATATATATATATATATATATATATGTGTGTGTATATATATATATATATATATATATGCATCTGAAATTGCATACTGCCTGAGTAGATACTACATTTGAATTTACTTCATCACGACCATTAAAATAGTATGTTCTATATAGTATGAATGAAATCTGGATGTACTACATCCGCCATGTTGCTACTGTCCCGTGACCCACCAGTGTCTGTTGCATCGCTTCACTTCCATTCATAAATTCTCTACCCCATGGCCTCATGGGATAGTAAAGTGTCCATCCTATGCGACTTCAGAATCCGGGCGGAAGAAGTAGGTCATCCGGGTACTTTTCGCCCCCAGTTTTTCGAATACTATGAATTTGGGCATACTCCTCGCCTCACATGTTTTTCATATACTATATAGTAGGCAAGTATGCATGCATGTATTTCTAACTTCTCATTACAAGTAGCATTTACTGTGAACTGACCTACTCTGAGACATTGAAAACACTGGGTCATGACCTGTTAGTCTGTAAAAGAACACACTCCGACACAAAAAGCACACTAAACAATATAGTGATTCTTTATTATATTTATATTATAGTTGTTTTTGGTTTTTTTCTATCAATAGCGCAGCCCTAATGTATATGTACACTTAAAAATGTTGGTAACCAAACAGTTTTAGTTCCCTTCAACCTCCATTGTATTTTTAGTCCATGCAACTGAAATCAATGGGACCCACAACTGTTTGGTTACCAACATTCTTCAAAATACTTATTTCAGGAACAACATAAGGGTGAGTGTTGATGACAACATTTTCATTTTTGGGTGGACTATCCCTTTAAGTTGTTATTAACATTAGTGAATAGTTATTTTGAGTCAGACCATAGCCTACAGTTCAGAATACAAAAAAAAACTGTTTTAAATTATTCATTCACGAATCTTATACCGATCTGGGCTGAGTGGAATTTTTGTTGAAAAAAAACAAAACAAAGACAGACTTTCATCTTCGGCTCACTATGAACCAAAACAAACCAGCTTACCTGGACAAACTGAGTACATGCTGAGCCTGACAGCCCAGGCGCTGACGACGTGAAATTCCCCATTCTAGATAAACGACATAAATATAAGTTCAAACTCAAAACGACTATTTACTCAACATCAGACTTAGATTTACACACAAGATGACCTTGTTATAATCACCGGTCTGTAAAAAAGACATGTTGAAGATACAAGGAAAGCAAACGCAGTTAGTGCATATACAAGAGAATTAGACTGGCAATTTAAATCAGTCATATTCGGACTGTTATTGTCCCGTTCCCGGCTGAATCAGGTAAGGATCTCACAGCCAGACTGTAATCTGATCAGATCACACAGGGAGGATTTAAACATTTAATGACCCTATAAAAACAGCATAAGCCTTTGCCTCCTAAAGTAGGTTACCGTCCAGAACGGAACAAACACAACGGCGGTGTTGATTTCACCTACTGTTTATTTTAATGTAAACACGATTATGTTAAATTATATAATCTAATATTAATTATCCTCATAATGACCTTAGAGTCTGATAAGCCTGTTTGGATTTGTAGAAACAGCTTCTCGTAAACATTGTGAATGTGGAGTGTGAACAACGACAAACGCCGCTTAATAAATACAAAGCCGTCCTAAGACAGTCACCTGTTTTACATAAAACCCCTTTTTTCTTCTATTTTGCAACAAAGTGCAAAACACATGCGTACCTCTTAACCGGAACCACATGTGACGTAAGAAGCTCCGCCCTTCACGGGTCGTCCGAGTACTTTGCTACCAGCCTGTCCTGATCATTGGACATTAGGAGACACAAACTTGTTTTCCTCTAGGGGGCCATGGTGGCTCAGAAACCCTAATTCCCATTAATCTGCATTAAAATTCTAGAACAACTTTGTATCATCGCAGAGATGTGCACACTATGTATGTATATTTTTATTGTATTAGTTCAGAGGACTGGCACTTGACATACAAAAACAGAAATTCGCAACAGTATTCCGAAGCCCTTAAAAATGCCTCCTCCGTAAATCACAAACGGCATTGATTGGTTCACCAGTGATGAGAAAAGTAACACATGTCACGTGATTAGTCACACTTTACAGTAACTCTATGGACAGTGGCACACCCCAACCTTAATCGAAACCTTCACAGTAAAAGTAAATTTCCTCACATTTCTATATCTTATTTTTAATATTTAAGTTTGTGGTTTCTGTTTCACTTCTGAAAATGAGAGCATGTTTTAATAATCTCCTAAAATGGGCATCCTGACTCTTTAGCGTGTATCCACATGTAGGCCTACTTATTTTTTTTCAGTGAATGTCCGAGACTCTAGATTCATTAGCCGCTGGATGTAAATAACTAGAAGAAAAACAAAGTGCAGTAACTATTTGAGTTACAAACCAGTGTGTTTACAATTATGACAGTACATTAATAAGAAATACCAGTTTGCCGTATCAACCAGCATAACGAGCTGTTTTGTACAGAGCCACCCACAAATGACCGCACCCAATCTTACGTTAAAATTAAGGGGTATAGAGTTATTTGTCCAGTGTTTTGACAATTTTAATGTGTACATCTTGTAATTTTGCATCCATAAGGTGGCACTATGCCATTCTGTAAAATGCATTACACAGAACCAACACAGGAATTTTTTTTTTCTTGAGGATCTCAGTTATCAATTTTTTTGGGTCCCCCATTTTATGACAAGTGATTTAATGCTGCTCCCTGTCTCTGTTTTTCACAAAAGCTGCCATATTGCCGTTTGCAAGAAAAAAAGGCAATTGATTTTTCTACCCACTAATCCATATGAATTAACCAAAGAGAATTAAGGCTGTTCTTGTCACTTTTTAAAACAACATCAGTTATCCATCTTATGGTTATTTTGTCAACAATACTTTACATGTTCTGAAAACCCCAAAGATGAGGAATTCAATATTAAAGCACAAAACTGGCCCTAAAATTGTTCTATAGGTTCTAGGTTGCAGCTTTCTAGGTTGCAGCTTTCTCTCTTTCAGCAGAGTTGAAACAAAAAGAAACTTTGAATTATTGATTGCTTACATATTTTAACGCATAATGGCCCGAACTCCATACTCATTAACATTGTTAAAAGAAGACGAGCAGTGTGTCTTCACTTTTCACTTTTTTTGTAATAGGCCTAATACTTAAGGATGCACTTAAGCAAAAGTTTAGTTTTAACTGTCCTTATAGGATCTCTGTTGTAATTCACTGTAATTTCAAACCAGGATATTTTTTAAAAGGGTTCAGTTCCTATGAAAGACCCATGTGTGTATATAATGAGAGAATGAGAGTCCAAACAGCTGATAAAAGCATCACAATAGTCCACAAGTAACCCACACCACTCCAGTCCATCAGTTAACATCTTGTGAAGTGAAAAGCTGCATGTTTGTAATAAACAAATCCATCATTAAGAAGTTTTAACCGTCGCTTCTGACCAAAATATGGGTTCAAAATCCATAATAACGCTTCCTCCATTGAAAATGTCCATCCACTGTTGTCCTCTCACATTAAAATCCACCCACATATTTGTTTAGAACTATTTCGGACTGTTTTCACTTGTAAATAGAGCTTGATCTGTACATATTTCTCTCCTGATTCAGACGAGATGACTTTTTCACTGGAGAAAGCAATATTATGGATAAAGTACTCGTATTTTAGCTGAAAACAGTGGTTTGAAGTTACAAACGACTTACTGATGAATTTGTTAATTATAAACACACAGCTTTTCACTTCAGATGTTAATTGATGGACTGGAGTGGTGTGGATTACTTGTGGATTATTGTGATGTTTTTATCAACTGTTTGGACTCTCATTCTGACGGCACCCATTCACTCTGACGGCACCCATTGGACTCTCATTCTGACGGTACCCATTCACTCTGACGGCACCCATTGGACTCTCATTGTAACAGTACCCATTCACTTTGACGGCACCCATTGGACTCTCATTCTGACAGTACCCATTCACTCTGACGGCACCCATTGGACTCTCATTGTAACAGTACCCATTCACTTTGACGGCACCCATTGGACTCTCATTCTGACAGTACCCATTCACTCTGACGGCACCCATTGGACTCTCATTGTAACAGTACCCATTCACTTTGACGGCACCCATTGGACTCTCATTCTGACAGTACCCATTCACTCTGACGGCACCCATTGGACTCTCATTCTGACGGCACCCATTCGCTCTGACGGCACCCATTGGACTCTCATTCTGACGGCACCAATTCTCTCTGACGGCACCCATTGGACTCTCATTCTGACGCCACCCATTCACTCTGACGGCACCCATTGGACTCTCATTCTGATGGCACCCATTCACCCATACTTTTCCATAATGATAAATATTAATGATGACAAAATGAAGTCAAAAATTAAAGTTACAAAGACGTCTGGAATGTTAATAGACCTGTGGGGCCACATAAGACAAAAAAGCCCGGGAACCACTGCTTTAGACCATGATCATTAATTATTATTTATCTTCTTATGAACACAAAAATCCATAGGCCTTTATAGTGCAAAAGCACACACTCTCTTCTGCGCCACAGAGGCCCTTTAAGTTTTTTTTCCCATTTGCCCTTTTCCCATCTAGCAGTTATCAAGGGTCTGTGTGTAACCCACACGTCACAGTAATGGCGAAATCCTCCTTAGTATTTACAGTCTCATGACAAGTAATGGCGAACTCATCAAAACCACTGGAAACGCAATTCCCCACCCACATCGAGCAGCAGACGCCCCTCGCCCACGCTCCCTTCAGTGCGGTGTCATCAGAATATGCCCCGCTGATTTAATATCTGTTTGCTGCATGCATTTGCGGGTAGCCATGTAATCAAGCAAGAAGCCACTGCTGTGGCTGCCCTCATAAATCACCGTCCCTGGCGGACAATCATGCCTGGCTTTATGGAGGCAGGCACTAGTGAAGCCACTGATTACACTCACTGCCTTATTAAAACCCTTCCCGCCGATGGAAAGGTGCTTTATTTATCGGCCTGGTGTCATTTGCAGACGCTCCGTCTTTTGCTCTTAAATGATTTGGCACAGTAATGGAATGACGCCTCAATTGAGTTCACAGAAGGAGAGGGTGCAGTTCCAATAATCTCTCGAGTATCGCCTCACTGTTCCTCCCTCCTGTCAAAGCCAACTAACGTCTCCTCCTGAAGAAGGTACAATAGACTCATCTTGGCAATAAGCTGTGGCATTTTGTTAGAGAAGGTTACTGCACTTTGTCACATAAGGGCTTGTCTCAAAGGCCGCATTTTGCACTTTCAGGTGGGCTTTAGACTTTACACTAGACAGAAGCCAGGGTCGCAACTGATGGGGTGAAAGAGGCAAAATCTTTGAAAGATGAAAGGTGCAATTCTGGGCGTAGGATGAACAATTGAATCCATTCATTTTTAAGATATTAGTCATTTCAATGCCTTTCCACGCCTTCGAATCCCAGTTGCAAAATTCAAAAACGCAACAATTTCAGTACGATCCAGTATTAATTCAGTGTATTTTGTGAAGCGTTATAAAGTGTTCTTGGATAAATTTCCATAACTTTTGCACGCCCTTTCTAGTCATTTATACCGTTGTTCTAGGATTATTAAAAATTATTTTAATATAGATTATATCAATTACACTCGCAAAAAGTATAGCCAATAGCTGTACAATTTTTGCTCTGCTCTGAAATACATCTTTTCCATGACTTTTTAAGATATTACTCATTTACATGACTTTTCCAGACCTTAAAATCTGAAAAAAAGTGAAAAATTCCAGTGAGATCCAGTATTAATTCAATTTATTTTGTGACACAATTAAAAAAATAAATAAAGTTGTGTGATGCAAGTTGTACAGTGTTCTTGTATAATTTTCAGTGACTTTCACATGGCCTTTATAGTCGTTTATGCTGTATTTCTAGGATTTTTAACATTTATTTTGTATATAGTTTATCACACATTTCCATTTGGATGTCAGTTAGGAGTTAAAATCCCAGATAAAAAAAAAACTCCAGTAGGATCCAGTATTAATTAAAGTATTCTGTGACAATAAATAATAATAATAAATATTATTAAAAATAATAAATCCACAAAATTCACTCTTCGTGATTTTAATTTTGATATTGATGTCAGCTATGAATCCATGGAACAATTACACTTGAAATTTTGGTCGCAAAAATAAGTATAATTAAGTATTTTTAGAACTTATCAAAAAAAGACTTTTTGATGAATTTATATAATATTACTCATTAACATGCCTTCTCCAGGCCATAAAAACTCATTTTATAAATAAATAAATAAATATGGGTGCCCACGACAATTCCAGTAGGACCCTGTAATGCAATGTATTTTATGATAATAATAATAATAATGAAGAATTTCCCATGACTTTTCCATTTGTATGTCAGCTATGAATCCTTGAAATTTCATTTTATTACACTTGACATTTTTAATTCACAAAAAAAACTACTATTCAGGAAACTGTTTTAGAACAGAGTGAAAATGCAAGTTGTCCATGACATTTTACTAATTTCCATGACGTTTGACCAGATTTGACAAGTTTTCAATAATCTGTACTATTACTATCAGTAATCACACCATTAAAGAACATAAATGAAAGAGAAATAGGCCATAATAAAAATGTATATCCAAATATCTCACACTATAGTAAACCAAGCCATGTTAACAATAACAAGCAAGTGTAGTTACTGCACAGGTCAGGGGAAAGAGCTGGGTTAGCCAATTCTCACTATTCTCATTACTAAGTTTTATTGTTTTAAAGCACAAACACAAAATGCTTTTTAAAATACCAAATTATAACATTACACCACACCAACAGCTCATCTGCAAATAAAACAGTGGAACCTTGCATTTGATTTATTTGCTCCTACCACATGAACACACCAGGAAGTGTAATTCAGCTAAAATAAAGTTCAGAAATGATTTGAGCCATAAATGAGATCAAATGTAAGAGAACAGAAACGGAAGATAAAAGGACACCAAAGAACAGTAAAGGAACATGAATTAGAGAAAATAATTAAAAAACAGACATAAAAATGAAGACTTGAAGGAAAGAAGATAACTGTGATCAAATAAATTTTAAATTTAGCTGGTATCATGATAGCAGGATTTAAATTGAAAAAGATAGCAATATAGAGTGAATGGCCCTCAGAGTGTGTTTTAATAGTACTGTATGATGGGGGCTTCTCCTCTGTATTCAGGAGGGATGGTTTGCCCTTGGTGGCATTTGTTGAAAGTGCACACACTAGTGATCCCGGTTGTTCAAGGTCTCAGAAGGGATTTCACAGCTTCTTGAGTGCAGTAATCCACTGGTGTCCATTCAAGACGGCAAATGAAATACACCCCAAAGAGGGACTGGGGGAAATAGAGACTTCCACCTGAGTGTAGCGCCGCTATAATTGGACAGTTCCAGATGTGGAAAAAGTGTGAATCATATTTTGATTGGGAGGAAAAAGCAATATGTCATGGAGGCTTCACTGCTTTTCAAAGGTACAAGGCTGGTTCTGCTGTGTATCAAGAGTTCCACATGGACAAAAAAAAACAAAAAAACTGCAGTTGATAAGAGTACAAAACATTCATGGGCTACTTCTTAAAGGAATAGTTCATCCAAAAATGAAAATTTGCTTACATTGTAATCACCCTCTAGCCATCCAAGATGCAGATCGAAACAGATTTGGAGAAATTAAGCATTGCATCACTTGCTCACCAATAAAACAAACTTGCATTTGATTTATTTGCTTCTGCCACATGAAAACATCAGGAAATGTAATTCAGCTAAAATAAAGTTCAGAAATGATATGAGCCATAAAATTAGATCAAATGTAAGAGAACAGAAACGGAAGATAAAAGGACACCAAAGAACAGTAAAGGAACATGAATTAGAGAAAATAATTAAAAAACAGACATAAAAATGAAGACTTGAAGGAAAGAAGATAACTGTGATCAAATAAATTTTAAATTTAGCTGGTATCATGATAGCAGGATTTAAATTGAAAAAGATAGCAATATAGAGTGAATGGCCCTCAGAGTGTGTTTTAATAGTACTGTATGATGGGGGCTTCTCCTCTGTATTCAGGAGGGATGGTTTGCCCTTGGTGGCATTTGTTGAAAGTGCACACACTAGTGATCCCGGTTGTTCAAGGTCTCAGAAGGGATTTCACAGCTTCTTGAGTGCAGTAATCCACTGGTGTCCATTCAAGACGGCAAATGAAATACACCCCAAAGAGGGACTGGGGGAAATAGAGACTTCCACCTGAGTGTAGCGCCGCTATAATTGGACAGTTCCAGATGTGGAAAAAGTGTGAATCATATTTTGATTGGGAGGAAAAAGCAATATGTCATGGAGGCTTCACTGCTTTTCAAAGGTACAAGGCTGGTTCTGCTGTGTATCAAGAGTTCCACATGGACAAAAAAAAACAAAAAAACTGCAGTTGATAAGAGTACAAAACATTCATGGGCTACTTCTTAAAGGAATAGTTCATCCAAAAATGAAAATTTGCTTACATTGTAATCACCCTCTAGCCATCCAAGATGCAGATCGAAACAGATTTGGAGAAATTAAGCATTGCATCACTTGCTCACCAATGGATCCTCTGCAGTGAATGGGTGCCGTCAGAATGGGAGTCCAGATTAATTTGATTATCACACGTGTTTGCTATTTAGTTTGTTATGTAAGTTCCTTGGTTCCCTCAGTTCATTGTCAGTCGTTGTTTGTTTTTAAATGCACACTGTTACATTGGCTTGGATACCCTGTGTTTATTCTTTGATTAGAAAACATTCGTATTGGAACCTTTGGACCTGTCTTCATCTTGGGACTTTAAGATTGTGTCAACAATACAGCATTAATTATGGTTAATAATCCAATATTGTGTAAGGTCATGTAAGCATATTGTAAAGTGTCATGTAAAGTGATTCTTTTATTGGATCAAAAACCCTGTAAAAACGGATATAAATCTGATCTTTAATTCCCACGTTGTAGGCAAATTTAACAGAGTTCACGTCAACGAAAGCAACAGATTTTTTTTTTTTACAATTTGTTGTACATGCAACTCATTTTGGCACTTGTATCTTTTTTATGAGCCAAATTAACTGTGATAGTCACAGTGACCGAATAATAACATGAACAGAAATGCAGATGCTACATTAAAATAGTTTGATTGAATAAAATGTAATATTAAAATATCAAATAAATATTCAAATAATCCAATAATTAAGAAAAATACAAATGCTAAATTATAAAGCAAAGATTAGAATTTAGAACTCATTGCACTTTAATAGAAGCCTACCACTCTCGAAAACAAAACCAAAATGAAAAGAGGCTGAGCTAACATGGGACATAAAATGAAAAATTAAAATGACATCAGTATATTAAAGGGACAGACACACATATATACTTGGATGCCCTGGGGGTAAGCAGATAAACATCAAATGTTCATTTTTGGGTGAACTATCCCTTTAAAAGTACAGTTTGTTTATTGGCATTTATGTTTCCACAAAGAACCCTTAACAGCACAAAAGCTTCTGATTATTAAAATGTTCTTCACACTAAGAAAAAAATGGTTATTGTGTTAAATGTTCACTGAAAGTTTTTTTTTTGAGAACTAAAAATGGTTCTTCTATGGCATTGCTGTGAAAATCCACTTTTTGAACCTGTAGCAAATTTGCAAAAGGGAAATGAATATAAATAATTACAATTAATTACAATTATTTATATAAGCTGCCAGTAGTAACTGTAGCAGAATTAATATTACCATCAACTAATCTGTTTGTCCAGTGAGCATTTAGTGTAATTTCAAATCAACTCTAAGAAAATATTTTCATGACCATAGAAAATAACTTACAGTACTAGCGCAGTAGAGCTTGTAACAAGATCAGGAATCGTTAAAGGGACATTATCCACAAGCAGTGACAGAATCAGAAACTCATGTAATTTGTGCACAAAAGTTTTATTAACTAAACACAGACACAAACTAGTCTAACAAGATTTTCAAAAAACTTAATTCTGTATGATTTATAAGCTTTTGTACCCGTGGGGACCACAATTTAGGTCCCCACCGTGACACGAGTCCCCATGAGTCTGTGTGTAGTCAGGTTTAAGTCCCCACCAGGATATATAAACCAGTACACACACACACACACACACACAGACAGGGGAGTTAAAGTGGATGATTGAAACTGTTAGAGAAACCAGAGAATGCAGTTATGGAAAATGAGTCAGTTAACCACCTGAGTGAAACCATCAGCGTTGTTTTACAACAGGGTCTACAGCTTGTACTAAACCTCTGTTTCGTTTAGTTAAATGTATGATATTTGCATTGCCTTGGCCGTTGAACAAGCGTCTGGATGCAGGGAGGTAAAGCGCCGAAGAAGAGAGAAGAGTGCAGCGGGTCACGGATGTGAGGCATTTTAACTTCTGTGGAGGTCACACCTCCAGGGGGTCAGTGAGCCAAACTCAACCTTCAGGAGGGAAAGTTTACAACTCTTTGTCTTTGAACATGATATTTTGCATATGTAACTGGATTGGGCGTGGATGCAAAAACTATTAAAGATCCTTAGAACACTAAAATGTTGCATGGGTATCAACATATAATATACAATCTCATTTAGATTATCAAATTACGAATTTGTAGATACCAGTTAGGTGAAGTTATATGATTCTATCATAACGTATACATAAAACAGTATACAATGCAAAAGACAATCTACAAGAACAGTAATAATACACACAATGACCTGGGGATAGGCATGTTCACTCACAGAAAGGTTTGTCCAATGAAAGATTTCTGTGGTCAGTATGTGTCTGATTAAAGTGAATTAAGTGAGAGTAAAACTCTCTGAATACCATTGAGTCATAAAGCTTATCAGGTTACTGTAGTAACCAGAGGTCTGTTCTGTCCTTTTGGGGGAAGGGTCCATAGACCCTCATATTTGGTTTATTGGTTGAGTGAGGGATGTTAGGGATTATTGTTAAATATAACAAATAATTGTGTGTCTGATTTGTCCAGGTGTTACAAACCTTTTAAGAGTGCATGACAGTCACATTAGGTATATTGAATAGATTTTCTGTTGTTCTACAAAAATAAATAAGAAACCTAAATGGAGGAGGAAGCTGAGACCTGAAATATTTTAGATAAACCCTCTCGTCTCCATACTGTACGCTTTGAAGGTATTCTCAATCGTATCAACCTGTCACTTGATTTGTCAGCCCTTCATTTCCCCTCCAAATAGGTGGCCTGGATCTTAAGGCCCATCTATGTTATCGGTACCTTTCCGCCCAAGACGTTCAGCATCCTCAGTGTTGGAGCTTTTATCAGTTGGCTTCAGAGACTCCTGCTGCCCGCCAACAGCTTGACTTCTTTATCTCAGGCAGGAATTGCGTTGACCTTGCAGCATCTCCTTATCGAGGCTTCAATAATCTTTTTTCACAGTAAAACACATCAGTGTTAAATGACAAGTATGTTCCCTCCTCTGCTTCACATTGTGTGACTGCCTCTCTTAACATTTACCATTTCAGCACTTCCTTTATACTAAATATTGTCTTTGAAATGACTCTTTTTGTTGGAGGAACAATTTGTATTTCAGCCATTTCGGTGTTTGCTAAACTCTAATAGCTGATATAGACTGTCTTAACGTAAAAAACAGAATGCATTGCGCTAACTGATAGCATTGCTAATCAGCATATGCTGTTAGTATTGTTTCAGCACCCGATTCACGAAAGGTAAAAGCGTATCAGTAAACTATGCAAATACATTTCATCATTTAATGAAAAACTGTTGCCACAAACAAACATTTCTTTTAATTAAATGTTTTGTTTAATGCCTGTGGTTATGCAATTTTAATTGTGCTATATATAATGCTGGTTTTATGAATAAGGTGCTATCAAAAAAGAAAAAGAAAAAAGTTGTGTAATTTCATGGGAAGGTCTATAGTGTAGTGATGTATAAAGCACAGTTCACATAAAAGTAATTTTTAAACCAAGCAGATTTCTGTTGGTCAATGTGGTGAATTTGTGTGACAAACGTAAACACGAGTGAAATCTGCATGGGGAAATCTTTGACCATTACTTGAAATTCCTGATCGCATGAATTCCTATTGAAATGACAGGATTTCACCTCATAATATTTGCAAAACAACAGTAAATGTGACTTCACCCTAATTTATATAAAATGAGGTGGGTTTTACTGAAAGGAATGACTATGACTTTAATATGATTTAAGATATTTACGCACAATTATTTTTGCTGTTTAATACACTTTTAAATAGAATGGAATTTTATCAGGAAAAAACATATTAAAAAAAGGAAGTTGGCATCTTTGTAAAGATGAACTTCCTCAAAACATTTCCTTCAGTGTCTTTTAAGATGACGTGGGTCATTTGATCAAGGTTAATAATTTATCTAATATGTGTTAACATCTATTTGTAGATTTCCTTGAAAAGGAAAGGCACCGAACCCCCAACTGCTCCTCGGGCGCCGCAGTGAAAAATGGCTGCCAACTGCTCCGGGTGCGTTCAAATTCTGAGTATGGGACACCATAATTGGCTACACATCACGTCACTTTCACTAATCATGAACACACTGGTTTGAAGCTCAAATAGTTTTACCGTTTTACTACACTTTGTAATTCTTCTAGTCATTTTTCTAGTTATCCAAGTCTTGCACATTTACAGAAAATTGTTTTCTTCCATGTTAACAAAATAAGGTTAAACACCACTCAACCATTGCCGAGAGTTGGGGGTGGCACTATGGGTGCATTCGAAAATCAAGTACTGGCTAGTAGGTACTACATTTGATTTGAAACTTACTTTGCTACCCTTAAAAAAGCTTGTTCCTTTGCAAATTATTTGTTTTGAACGAGTGGTTCGGAGGACATATAAAACTGTCAAAGTCACATGATTTTAATAAACGAGGCTTTATGTCATAATTGTTTTGAAATGTTTCAAAATTTCAATGGTTTTATATATGTTTGGCCTGAGTTTTTGTTGCATTTACACAGTTTTGACCAACAGGCGTCAACTAGCATGAGGAGTTTCGAGCGCTGTGAAACTGTGAATCATATTGTAAAGCGATTGATTCAGTTGATTCAAATCTTTAAAAAGGTTTCACTACACCTGGGTTCTTTTCGCCTACTGTTTTTCGAATACTGTGAATTCGGACATACTATTCTTTTGCCATACTGTTTTTTTTCACATAATGTATAGTATTGAAATAGGCATACTTGGACACATTATATGTTTTTTTTCTACTATTTTGTTTGAAGTGTTTGAGTCTGTTCCAAATATGCACTATTTATTTTTGCAATTCCGTTTGGTACCACTAGGGGAGCAATAATTACACATTTAAACTTCAACAATCTTTAAAGGTCACCTGAAATGCTTAGAAACACGCAGCGTTACTCTATGTGTTGATGTAATTTTAACTGAAACAGGAAGACAGGGCGGGACAGATCAAGCAGCCCCGCCCCTTTTTAAAATAGCCAATAGCGTTCGTTTATATCACAGCTTGGGCTAGAGCCGTTCAGAGCCGTTGAGCTCCGTAAAGTTGCATTTGACAGGGTATACCAGCCAGCGGGCGCTTCGGATTCTAGAGAGCATTTGATTGGACAGAAAGTTTGATGAGAAGCTGAAGTACGATGTGACGTCAAAAAAATCGTTGAGCCGTTTTGGCGGAAGTGACGAACTGCAAGCTTTGAAAGCTTATATCTTCTAAATGCGAATTTTGTCACTGTTTTGGAGCACACTGCCTTATAGATAACCTTAAGACTAACATATTGATACTAACACCCAAAAAACTTTAATTTTGATTTCATGTGGACTTTAAGGCTATTCACACCAAGAACGATAACTATAACTATTAAAAATTGTTCTAAATAGTTCTAAAGTTCACACCACAACTATAACAATATCACAACATTCACAATGATTTTTTTCCAGCTGATGAATGACAAAATAATGACAGCTACTCAGAATTCATTAGAATTTAAAAGGCTCACACATTTTAAACAGCAGACAAAATTGAGGAGAAGCTCTACACGTCTGCAACATACATAAAACATAAAATTATCTCAAGTATCCAAAACTAGTTTCGCAACATTGTCTTGCCACCTTTGAAGTTTCAGTGAAAAAGACTATGCCTTGTTTTGATTTCACTACACAAACTATGTTAGTTAAATTCACTCTTAGATAGATAGATTACACTATCTATATTAACTGTTTAGATGCGCTTGAAATATAGCACGCTGGTTAAAGCGTGTAAATGCATCAAGAACAGCAAAAACTGAAACTTCATGCAGTGGCAACCACTTTTACAGAAATTCTATGCAGTGTGTACGGAACTGAACTGAATAGCGTATTTAAACGCGTATCAGAGTTGTGTCTTTTCTGTATGTGTGGTGCAAGAAATCACACGTTTCTTGCATGTGGGTATGTTTTGACTCATGAATATTGCCAGATTTGCTAGGGAAAAAAACAAATAAGAACAAGCTCATAATAAACTCAAATCCAAATGCGTTATCTTAGATAAGCGACATACCAAAATATCGCAACCTGCACCTACCAACTGTATTAACTCCATAAACTGGATTGTTTTATGAGCCGTGCCCAAACAACAAGCCCAAAGACACTTAATAAGCGTCACTTTTAATAAGTGGACATGGCAATCCTTCAAGAGCACACTCTGCGAAGTAGCCTTTCAACATAACGTGGCTCTTTTGAATTGCCGAACATAACGAATCTTTGATCGCTGTAATATTACGTTGGTTAAAAATAGTGGATTACAAATGCGCGAGATGCCAGAATGTTGCTATGGTTACCATGGTGTCAATCATCACAATTTCGAGAGAGTTCTATTCTGTATAAACACAAAACGATAATTTAGGTGATTTACTCCCATAACTAAGTGCAGTTGGCACTCCTAAAAATTTAGTGTGTACGTGGCCTTTAAAACTGCAGCACACAAGCGTAAAAGAAACAGGCCGTTATTGTTAGCTGGTGTGGACGCAAATATATTTATTGTTCTTGGTGTGAACAGGCCTTTACTTGCCAAGTTAATGTATGTGAATCACACACATACATTCTTAATTTCTTCCCACTCAGTCCATCACAGGTGTCTTTCTCGGTTTCATTTATCATTCTCTCTATCTGTCTCTCTTACACTCTTCCTCTTCTCCTGTGCGCTGTGATGTGTCTGTCACTGCCACTCCCCTCCACCACGACTCCGCAGGTCAATGGTTGGTTACCATGGCGATGCAACAGCCCGGTTACTCTGGAGCCTTCGGTGGATCATAACACCAATGCTACCTGCACCCAACCGTCCTTCCTCTGGCTCCGAGATTTGAAGTCGTCACCCACCCGTGAACATCGCTCTCAAGATAAACAGCCAAGAATAGCTGTTCACACTACAGACACATTTCAAATGCTCATTCCATTATTGTGATCATCTCCTAATGCGGGGCAAGATGCTTTCAAAAACAGCCGCCTCTCACTGATGCATTCGCCGTATAACGTGCCATGTTCATGCTTGAGGAATCCGCGCCCGTGGAGTGGAGGAAGTCATTTGTTTTTCCTGTCATTCCTGGATGCGCCCTGCCCCAGGCAAAAAGGTTCTTCTATGGCATCGTGAAGCACCTTTATTTTTAAGAGTGTAATATTTAACGATTGACTATTGCCATTCAACATTGCAGTATAACTGATAGCTATCAATGTTAACATTTATTAGACTATGAAAAATAACTTCTAATTTAAGTGATCTTAAAACAATCTTCACATGAACCCATTATAATAAATGTCATATTTAGCTACTTGTGCCCTTCAGCAAGTAGAAAATTAAATATACAAAATTGATTATCAAACACTGAATTCTAAATTAAATATCGATGAATCCTTAAAGCTACAAAAGTTATTGATTTCCTCTTTTTCCTTTTGTTCTTTGATTAACAGACATCACAGCAGCTGGGTTATTAGATTTCTTGACTGCTATTACTTTAAGAGCAGCCGCTGCTGAATATGATGCGGATCCCACACGCATCCTATTTTCTCATAACTCTTCACCTTTTCTGACTCACTTCAGGTCTTACTAATGAGCTGACAAGTTGAATCAGGTGTGTAATAGGAGGGAGACAGTGCTGGTGCTGGTACACAAACACATCACGTCGCTTCAGAAGGCCTTTATTAACCCCCGGAGCCGTGTGGACTTCTTTTATAATGGATGGGTGAATTTTTTGGACTTCAAATTTTGGGCTACCATCCACTCCCATTATAAAGCATGGATTAGCCTGGACATTATTTAATATAAATCCGATTGTATTCGTCTGAAAGAAGAATGTCATATACACCTAGATTGGCTTGAGGGTGAGTAAATCATGGGGTAATTTTTATTTTTGGGTGAACTGTCCCTTTAAGTCCACGAGACCGATGTCCCAATTGTCATATTAGCTTTCAGAAGGGTGCTTGCGAGTTCCCCCTTTGTGGCCCCTGCGTTAATTGGGTTAAATATTTTTAACGCATTAAACTGAAAAAAAAAAAAAAATTAAAATAAAAATAAAAAATCGCCTGCGTTAACGCACTAACTTTGAAGCACTAATATATATATATATATATATATTGAAAGAAGACTGACTGGATGGAATGTGAAAAGTGTGTTTTAAGAAGCTTTATTTACAAAAGGTCCACACAATACACTAATGTGCCCCTATTATGCCATTTTTACGGTTCCTAATATTGTTTTGGGAGTCTCCTAGGATTAAATGCATGCAAGGTAAAAAAACACTTTCGTTTTCTGAAAATATGCATTTAATATCACCTCATTTTCCAGCGATTCTCAAACGATTCGTTCTAAGCAGTTCTAAGATTCAGTCTCTCTAAACCCCTCCTTTCTGTGAGCCTGCTCTGCTCTGATTGGTCAGATGGCAGGGACGCGGGAAGTAGGGGTGCTGAGGGGGCTGCAGCACCCCGTTATATAACATTGCGACTACAGTAAAAAAGCTTTTACTGTTCTAAAAACACAGATTTGTGGCTATTATTGGAATTGAAAAGGTTAGAATAAACCCGAAACACACGTGATAGTTGTCATGCGGTGAATCTGGCCAATCGTGAAATGGCTGTGTCGTCATCAACGCTCCTGCAGTCGCTCTGAAAAAGCTGCGCCAGCTGAGTCAGCCGGCTGCTCTCGAAACGCTATCGCGGTACTTTGATGCCACACGTGACAGTGACATGGCATCGGCGCCGGTTCAAGTCGGACAAAATTTCTAACCGGCATGCACTGCTTCAAGTCAGCCGCCGATCGGTTCGCGTGGCGCCGCATCAAGTCGAACGCACCTAATAACTTTATTTATCGTGCACTTTCAGCTTTACAACTTTGCAGATCGTTTACATTCACATACAGCTACATTACACACTGCATGAAAGGCAATATTGGAAATGGCATAATAGGGGCACTTTAAAGAAGCACTTCCTAGTAGTTTACTGCAGTTACTTATTTAGAAAATCATTACTGAACTTGTTTCAACTTTTCTCGATCCGGTTCCTGTGTTTCAGTTCTCAAGCTTAAGTGAAATCCCTCTTGAGCGCATAATGAAAGCTGTGAACATTAGAGGCCTTTTAAAGACCTCAAGGGAACCCCTGATGCCTTCCTCAAGTTCTACAGGACATACCAGACTGACATACTGGCTGTCTATCTGGTTATATTACACATGCTAGGGAAGCAGTCAACCCTGGAGTCTTGCTCCAGTTGACAGCTTGAATTTGTTGAGGGGTCTGCTGTTACCATGTGCACTCTTAACGAACTGTGTTTAATGGGAAGTGAGATGTAAAGCTTTAAGACCCTCCAGCAATCAGGCAGCTGTTTTTTTTTTTTTAGATAAATATGCTTTTCCAATTAAATAAATGACAGCTGAGAATAGCAAGGGTTCCTCCTTTTGGGAATTTTCAAAGCGGAGCTGTCGAATGTATCAGAACGTTTCATAGGAAAACATTAACATTATGGGGATTTTCATTTATATGATGGTTAATGGCATTCTCAGAGAGTTTGAACTATTATGGTTATCTCAAGTTCACATTAATACTAAGCGTCATAAATTATGAATTCACTGTAAACAGAAATGGTCAGGGTTTGTCGCTTTGGCACAGACTCTGCGGACCACTAAATCAATCGATAGCGCAATAAAAAATTCATGCGAACTTGAAGTGTTTGAACCGCTGTGCCAACAAAATCTTTGAAATGTGAACCATTTTATGGCATATTTCTTGTTGTGGACTTTTAAGATGTGATTTTAATGTCATGAATGTGAGGAGATCTGTCAGGTTTTAATTAAACCGAGATAAAACTAAATAACTAAGATTCATTTTTAAGATATTTGTTGATGCATAACCAACAGTTTCATTCAATGAAAATGCATGTCATAAATAAGGTTTAAGTCAGACTCCATATTTATTAAATATTTATGAATATTCAGTTTTTATGAATAATTAACAGCTGTGAAATATACAAGCCTTTTCATGTTGAAGTATGGATTTTTTCCACACACAAAAATGTATAAGAATTAAATGTCAATTTTTTAGAAGGGATTTTTAGTTAAAACGTGCTATATAAGCTCAGTTTACAGCTATTATCATCTAATACCTTGAGTAAAATTGCTTCGGAGTTGGTGGATATGAGAAATTATGCAAAGATACGCACCCATTAATTGTGCTAATTTTAAATAATCTTTCGCTGATGAAGATCTCTTGCATGTTTGGTTTTGATAACACATGGTCCATGATAATTAGTTATACTCCATCACCCTGTCTATCTGGTGCTGGAACCAGGACATTGTGGAAGAGAGCCAATGTTTGGAATATTTACAACAAATGTCAGCCATCAGCCGTCGTTGACATTTGATGAAAAACAAAACAAACAAAAAAAAAATTAAATCAGTGTTAGCTTGTCATTGGGTTACAAAGGGTTCATATAGTGTGAATGATCCTCAGAGGCAACTAGCCAGTCATTTAGCCAGAAGTAACAAATGACCACTGGAGGCCATTATGTTGGATATAAAGCTTGTTTACAGTGTGTTTTAACAGATAAAGGGGTATGAGAGTTATAAACGATGGGCCTTTGTTGCCGCGTGTTATGTGGTCAAAAATAGCATAGGGGTCTGTTCCTCGTCAGCTTTTTCAAGAGCCTTTTATAGCAGTGCTGCTATCATGAAAGCAAGTCCTTCTCAGCTTCTACACCTCAAAACAGATCAACACATTGATTTTTCCATTCGGACATCTCCCGGAAAACATAGCCATTACTGCTCAGAGAAATTGTGCAGTGTTGTGCTCCTTAAAGGAGATGGTCTTAAGTGCTGGTCTAGGACTATCTTTCCTCACTACAGTTCTACTTTGGCAAACATCCATGAGGAGAATGTTTTCAATCAGGTCCAGAATGGAGAAGAATTGTATTTGTTTTGCACAAAAGTAATCCTGCATTGCTCAGTTCTCCTGTAGGTTATTCGTCGTAATGAGGGGGTCAATGGGAAATAAGAGTGTCCATTACAAAGAAAAGGAATTAAAAAAAAAAAAATCTATATGAAATATGTGCCAAGTTCAGTGTCTACTCGTCATTGTTTAAAAAACGTTACAAAATGTTTTTTTTCTAAGACATAATAATAAAAAGATTATGCCAAACTACTTAAGCAGTTTTTATTTTTAAGAATTTAATTATTTTAATGAAGCTTTTATTCTGAGTTCAGGACAGTATCACCCTTTTCACTTTACGGCTCCCCAAAATATCAAAATGAATATTCATTCAGAAATTAAAAACATGCTCATCATAGAAGTGTCATTTTTTAATAAACCATTGGATATGAACAAAAAGAACATCATGTAATTGACTCCGATGTAGTATTCACAGGTTTTTATTCATATTTTTGCTGCCATTTGCTGTCTGAATGAACGTGTCTGAGCTAATGAGGAAAGTGGGGTTAGCTAAATTGATTGAAATTCTTCACAACGTTCTTAAACGTTAAATTTGGCATGGTCTGGTAGCCTTACAAGGAAAAAGTGCTCTACCTAATCCGACTTGCCGGATATTTCAATTAAAAAGGTATGTTTACTTGCACAGCAGATCTTGTAAACTTGGTTATTAAAAGACCACTCTGTGTGATTTAACAGTGGTTGCTATCCAGTGGGTATAAAGGAGAGGTTTAGCGCCGTGTTGTACATGTCCCAACAATGATCCCCAATTCCTCACCTGTTTCCGCATGAAAGGTGCCAACAACTCAAAATCATAGACAGTGAAGCAGGTGGGCTCAGAATAGGGCTGCACGATTAATCGAATGTGATTGTCATGCGTATCTTGTCAGTAAAGCCGGTTCTGTGATTAGTAGTAAATCTCCAGCACGTGCGTTCAGATGGAGCAGCCTTTACTAAACAGAGCCATAGTTCACTGGCAAGCTACGCAAAATCGTGTTCATAATCGCAGTCGATTTAATCGCGCGATTATGAAATCGAAGAAATCGTTCTGGAGTTTCAGCGCGAGAGCGCCCTCTGGCCTTCGGATGGAGATTTACTGCTGATCACAGAACCATGCTTCACTGAAAGATAGGCATGACAACGGCAGCTTCTGCCTAATCGAGATTTATCGCCTTTGCGATTTAATTTCGATTAATCGTGCAGCCCTAGCTCAGGAATTACCTTACTTAAAGGGGACATCGCATGCCCATTTTCACAAGTTGGTATGATTCTTTAGGGTCTTCATGAAATGTCTGCAACATACTTTTAGGTTTTTTGGGGATTAAAAAAAAGGAGTGAATGGATTTTTATTATTGTAGGGTGGTTGTGTACACACACTGTAAGACACATTTATATGCAAACGCCATGTAAAAGTGAATTTAGCATCAGATGTCATCTAAAAAATCTGCCAAAACTGTTTTAGACCTTAAAATATTGACAACACTTGAATAATTTGACTGAATTCGCTTTATATGTTTACATATCAAAAAATGACCACACAAAATTACACCCTACTGATTCAATGAGAATTTCTCTTCTTCATTCTCATTGCTGTGCTATAGGCTTTTGGTACTATTGGGACATTCATCATACTCTGGTACCTGCTATATTTCTGGAAACACGTCTCTGACGACCCACTCCATCATGGTGGACATCAGAGTTCTTTTCCCAGGTTCACTTTTCACACGTTTAGAGCAGCACAGGTTTTCAATACTGATCAGTCACAGTCTCTTTCCTGTTCATTCATCACTCGCCCCCAGTTATTTTTCCCCCTGGTTTCTCTCTTTCTGGTAAATCTGTGGGACAAAGTGTTGTGGATGAAGTGTGCTAATCTTTCTCTGTGACTGCACGCGGCATGGCAGAATGAAAGATGCTTGTGTTTGTTATATTCTCTTGCCCTTGGCCATGACTTTGATTCCTATTAATTGAGGGAGATAAATGCTTAACAACAGATGAGGATTTAACGGATTGCAATGCACTGGAATTGCAAGTTGCTGTGTGAATTGACTTCCGTCTAGCAAGAACATAATTCTTAACAGATGGTTTTAGGGTCTAAAGCAATGAGGTCCTGGAAATCTCCAGATTCTCTGGAAAATTTGCATGTTTTGAGTGTTACATTGTCACATTTAAACTAGTGATTTATTTATAGTCCATATGATGCATTAAATGATCTGTTTTACAAAATATTTTAACAGATAAATGACTGCACCGAAATTCTCAAGTTATTGCAGTTCATAAACAAGTTTAGCACTTCTTATTTTTTGTTACTGTATTTATATTAGGCAGAAGTGATGTGAAATCTCAAGAGCATGCAAGTAAAAGTTTTCCATTCCTACTCTAAAGTTCTTCAAAACACTTATGTTTCCATTGTTAAAGTCTGTTTTTAGTATTTCTGGGTGGACATAAAACCAAACTTTCCAAGGACAAGTATAGGCCTAGAAATGAAATGACTCATTATGCCATAATAATTGTGAAACTCAGGGTGCTTATGATTTGTAAGAAGTAAACTCATAAAATGATCTGTTTTACATGATACATCATTGATGACTGCATTATGAGATAAATGACATGCCAGTAAATGAAGTTACTGCAGTTCATAAACAAGTCTTTACCACTCCCTGTTACTATATTTATATAACAAAGAAGTGACATAAAAACTTAAGAATGTGCAAGTAAATTGTTCCATTCTTACTCTAAAGTAAAGTCCCGTCTTTTATCTTCAAAAGAGTTACGGTTTTATTTGTCAAAGTCTGTTTTTAGTATTTACTTAAGTTTTACAACAAGTATAGGCCTGGAAATGAAGCAGCTGGTTTGTGCCACAATAATTGTTATATTGTGAAACTCAAGTGCTTATGATTTGTAAGAAGGGTACACTGAAATGTCTTCTGAGTCACCTGTAATTAATGCACAAATTCTGCATCTAGCACTTATCGTAGTCACTCGAATATGTGGTTAATTAAAATTAGACTGACAAACGAGTAATGAAAATGATAAATAAACCCTTCAAATGTTGCCAGCGTCAATTTAATTGGATTACTCTCTGCTAATGTGTTGTGAAGCCCCCCCCACTAATTATATATTTTGATCCAGAGCAACATTATCTACTTTATCATTAACACATTAGTCTTCAGTTCCATCTGGGGACTGATTCTGGGATTTTTCAAGTCTCATTTTAATTTAATGAGTACATAATGGTGATTTGAATGTTGATATTTCTCCATAATGTTTTGAAATTTGCATGAATTATGCAAATTTTGACAACTAAGACATTTTTAGTTTTGCAACTGAAGTGTGCAACTGTCTCTAAATGTCAATTAGAAGTGAATTATTATCAATAATGTTTATTTTATCAGATTTATAGTCTTTTGTCAGATTTATGCTGATGACAGTTTCGTGGGGGTCACTGAGGTAACCAAAAATGTTTTCAACTTTTCATTGGCTATTTGTGAGTTATGACAATTTTATTGTATTTGTTTAGTGCAATGTGCCTGATCTATATAACTGCATTTTAAAATTGGGTTTCAGTGCTGGCTGAGTAACATATTATTTGGATAGTGTCATATTATTTGAGTAACACTGGAAGAGACCACACCTCCGAGACAATATGCTTAAGAAATACATTTAATAAATAGTTTTAACTTGCCCTAATCAAGGGCAGACCTGTATATTTAGTCAATGTAAAGGTTTGAAAAATATTATTTTATCTATGATGCAATTAAATTCCATATATTATCTTTTACACATACTGTTTTTAATTTGGTTTGGTTATAGCAAACCATTTGCAGGTTTTAGGTAGATAGAAAAATCAACATCATCTTAATGTCAGAGGTGGACATCATTGAGAATCAAATGTGTCACAGTACAGATACACCACCATATGATATTCCCGATTTTTTTCTTCTTTTGTATACAGAAACAATGAGGATCTCAATAAAATTGGCCCTTAGTAATATCACTCGAACGTTAGCTTGAAGAGGATGTTCAGCATCCTCTTAATATGTCCTGGTTAATTGGCACCTGAAAATGGCGGGGTATTGCCATTGGATGGTTTTTGTTGTGCATGCTAGATATTGCACACGTAGATGTCTCTCACTTCCCTTTAAAAAGACAGGTTTACAATACATAACATCTCTCTGAAATTAAAAAAATAGTTTTAATCGACAATACCAAAAAACACTGTGCTGTTCCCTACCTCATAAACCGCTGAATTTTGCACATGCTGTGATAACACTACTGCACCCTGAGCCCTGGCTAATCACCGAAGACCTTCCCACTGCAATTTCCTATGGCGCGGCCGCCCGCTCTTATCTTTCGCCATGTTAAGGCAAGGATTGTGCTTGTTGCTTTGCAAGTGACTCCAGTATTTAATGAGTTCGTTGGGCTGGAACTGGTGAGAGGTGATCAAGTGACTGTATTTGCAGCTGGAGTACGACACTCTCCAGTGGTTGAAGAGAAACTCATTTGGTGGTGGCACTGGGTCGATCCGCAGTTTCGCCAGGCAGATTCCCACATACACATCCTCGAGGTGAAGGCGACGGATGCTCAACGAGGCATTGTAGATTTTCGCCGCCATGTCCCCCGAGAATACATAACCCGTCCCGGAACAAAAGATAGGGTATCTCTCACTGGAATACAGCTCTGGTGGCATGTACCACTTACTGTCCTTGTTGCGGTTGGGAGCGTAGCCTCTCATTAGGTAGCCTGTGAAGTAATTCTGGCGAGGTGCCATGTTTGGCTTCAGCAGCTTTTGGACGAGATATTCTGTGTTGACAAACATGTCACTGTCCGTCTTCATGACATAGCGGGCGTGCGGGCAATAGCGAGCAACCCAGCTCATGCCCATAAGCGTCTTGATGGTAAGGTTGTAATAGGTGTCCAAGAAGTCCAGTTGGATGATGTCATGGTACTGCAAGCTCTCCTCCTCAATGGAGCTCTGAGGATACGCATTAGGTATCCTTCCCAACAGAAAGAGCCGCACGAACCCATAACCCATGACCACGCTCTCGTTGCCCCAGGTCTGTCTGATGGCGTTCCTTGCCTCCAACTGCCTTGGCTCCGCAGCAATTAGCAAAACCAGGAAGGGACTGCTTTCGTTGCACTTGTAGGGCTCATTAAGCAGCCAGTGATAAGGCTGGGCTGCCAGACGCCCTCCCACACCCATTTCCCTGTGCAAGCTCTTGGTGTTGCCGTTAGTACTCGAGTTGTTGCCACTCGGTGAGATCTCCAATCCCACAATCCCCTGGGCAGTGATCTCAGCCTGGTGAGAACTAAAATTGAAGTTAACAGACGGTTTGGGGAGCACATAACCATTGTCTTTCCAGAGGCTTCGCAGTGAGCTTTGGTTTCCCTTCGCACGCTCCTTGTGGGGGCGCAAACCCCGCATGGTGTAAACCAAGGGGTTGTCTCGCAACCAACTCCGGCCCTGCAGCAAATCCTGGTGGCAGTAGATGAGAAAGAGGGCGAAGAGTGAGGCCAGCGAGAGAAGGCCTGCTACATGTGTGCGGAAGAGTGACCGCTTGACATTCCAGGTCATCTTGATGGGGCAGCAGTGTCGCCGACGCCACTGCATGATGTAGAGTGGGGCTGCTTAGCAAAGCGCGGCGGTCACAACCAATCACATCAAACATGTGTTGCAAACAGCCTGAGGGTTATCTGAGCTGGCAGATGGGTGTGTTCAGGGCCGTAGGTGGACCTACGAGGGGGATGACAAACTGTTCATGAGAGTTGCAGGAATGCGTTTCTCTGACCCTCCCCAGTGACAGACGGTCATGCTTTGGGGCAGTTCCCTTCTGAAGGACGACTGCTTCCTCAGATTGATGTCTCTGCGATCTAAGAATGAGGAGAGAAAAACAATGAGTAATACTGAGTAGTGTCGCAGTACAATGGATAGCAGAAGATCTTAAATTACATTCATGAGCCGTGTACTGCTACACTACTACATAGTAGTAATATTGTTGGTAAATGACATCACCTGCAAAATCATTGGTGATTTTCGAAACAATCAAGGTTTTTGACAACATAAATATTCTCTCTACACTAACGTTATGATTTTTCAGTCTCCTGCATTTGCGGTACATGGCAACAATGTGGGGGAGATTGGTAACGGGGATCTCTGCATAGGGTTGGGTACCGAAACCCGGTACCAATATGGCACCGGTACCTATGTAACCGGTATTTACTAGAACCGAATCCGAACGCAGATTTCGGTGCCATGCCTGAACGATCGATTGAAATATTTGTCCTCTGGTTCTCCGAAACGGACGTAAGAAACATCATCGCGGCACCGCACGTGAAAAATTATTTCCCCGACTGAGAAAATGCACGTGAACTCAAGTCGGTAAGCTTTAATAATATAATCTTTGTAGTAACGAGCGTGTCCATGTTGTTTTCACATTCCGACTTAAAAGCACAACTCGGGAAATGAGAGCATTCGAGGAGCGCGTGAATGCAGTAATTATACTTGCTCTGATGGCAGCAGGTAGCCTTCCGTTAACTAAGCTAAACATGCTTAAATTAAAATGCCTAAAGCTAAACCTCCCTTGTATTCACATTTCTAAACCTGTTGTCCAACAAAAGAGAACATTATAACCTTTTTACTCCACAACACCAGTCAAATGCTTCCTTTTGTGATCTGATGAGGCTTCTTGTCACAGAATGAGGCAGACAATATGTTCCATATGCTACTTTAAAAAGAATACAGCGATTAGCAATAGATTATAAATTAGGGTGACCCATATGTCCTCTTTTCCCCGAACATGTCCTCTTTTTAAACATACAAAAATGCGTCCGGCCGGGATTTCTTAAATGCCCAAAATTTCCGGGATTCGGCTGTTTTCTTAATCCCACTCCCGCTGAAATTCTGACCATTGCCGCCTGCTCCCGCATCATGTGTTTCGCTCCCGCGATTTTCGTGTCCACTCCTTTAAACATTCTAATATTGTATATAATTTTGCCGCATCAGGGAGACGCTCGCAGGATGCGGTGTATTTAAATATTTTTGAATGAGCGTTTGCGCTGTTTACTTTCACTTTCGATTTCGCGATCACACGCACTGTGTAAAGGGAGCACATCTTCTGTTGAGCAGCAAATACTCCAGCATGGTCTTGTCAGTCATCTCTCCTTATTCTCGACCTGTGATCAGCTGACTCTGGTAGCTCTTGTTGGATGCAGGGTTGCCAAGTCAGCGCTTTTTCCACAGAATTGGGCTACTTTTAAACTGTTGCCATGGGTTGATTTTCCCAAGTGGGTTAAAGGTTTGAAATATTGCATAAATTACATTTGACTGAAATGCTTGTATTGAAACATTTTGCATTTTACCCATGATAAACTTTCATGGACTTCTACATTAACTGTTCCCTCCTGGTGGAATGACCTGCCCAGCTCAATCCAAGCAGCTGAGTCCTTAATATTTTCAAGAAACAGCTGAAAACACATCTCTTTCATCTTCATTTGACCCTCTAACATTTGCACTCTCTATTCTATTTCTATTCTAATGGCCAATCCATCATTTTTGGGGGGGGATTTTTTATTTATTTATTTTTTAATAAGTATCGGTTCAGGCACCGGAACCCTTTTAAAAAGTATCGATTTGGCACCGGTATCGAAAAAAACCCAAACGATACCCAACCCTATCTCTGCATATCATGAGCTAACCTTTACTGCCCTGCGTGAGAGTTTAAATTGCAGGTTTGCACAACATGGCATTCAGTGAGAACACTGCTGCCTCAGAGGCCCTTTAAGCCACCTCCCCACCCAGATGCACTCTAACAGCCAGAGAGGGGAAGCATCCGTCAAAATGAATTTTCAGGCTCCAGCAAGCAGTGTTGCAGCATCCGCAGCCAGAAGCAGCGAGTGATAACAGCCCTCACCCCTTATTCACCCTCCACCTTAAACTGATCAACACTGCACCAGAGGGAAAGGCCTCCCTGCCAGCAATTTCCTCTCTTAACCGTTGCTTTCTCACACTGGAGGTTATTCAATTCTAGAACCTCCTCCCAGTAATGGTGATCTAAAAATAGGAGAGAAATTATTACAAAGGTAAAACAGGAGTCTTGTTTTTGAAAGTCATGTTTTGTTCTGGTTTGTTTTGAGAGCGTCAAAGGAGGGAGTGCTTATAAATATTCTATGACAAATACAGCACAATTTGGTGTCCCATTTTTGAAAAGCTTTTTTTTTTTTTTTACGATACATTTTATAAACTATCCGACATAAAGCATTAACATACTATGACAAATAGGTAATTTTAATTAAATATCTGAATATAATTTAATCTTATCTATTAATTATCTAATTAGCAATAAATCATTATTTATCATCTTATTCCATTTTCTTATACAAATTGCAGTGTTGACTGCACTCATCAAGATCAACCATTCAACCCTGTTAACCAAGTTATTTTAAGAACATCAATATTTTTACACCATAATATTTTAATTATAACAAAAAATCATGTTCTTTTTTTGATTCATGGGAAATATATGCCTTAATTTAGACTATATAAAAGAATGTATTGAAATCGTTCAAAAGTTTGTGGTTAAGATTTTTAAATGTTACATTTTAAATAAGTCTCTTATTTTCACCAAGGCTGCATTTATTTAATTAAAAGTATATATTGTGAAACATTATTGCAATATGAAATAATTTTTTTTCTATTGTAATATAGTTAAAAGTGTAATTTATTAATGTGATGGAAAAGCTGAATTTTCAGCATAATTACTCCAGTCTTCAGTGTCACATGATCCTTCAGAAATCATTTTAAAATGCTGATTTGCTGCTCAAGAAATATTTCTTATTATTTTCAGTGCTTAAATAGTTGTGCTGCTTAATATTATAGAGTAAACTTTTTTTCAGGATTATTTGATGATTATACAGAACATAATTTGAAATAGAAATATTTTGTAACATTACACGTCTTAACAGTTACTGCTGGCAAATTTTATGCATCCTTGCTGAATAAAAGTAAATAAATAAATAAATGACTGACTCCAAACTTTTTAATGGTAGTGTATGATTTGTGTTTATGTAATGTTTACTGGTTAAAAATAAAACCACACAAATTAGGGTTTTAAACTGTATTTGTACATGTCCCAAATATTGGTAACAGGGTTGCAAAAATGCACAGACTTCATATAACATAACATAACAACATACCACCACAGCTCAATTAACATTTAGTGTGACCTTCTGACTCCTTCCACTGACATTGTTGTAAAATAATTCTATGCCCTATTTCGTACCTATTTCGAGAGTGCCACACGCTATCCTTCAACCTACATCCTAAATGTTTGTCTCTGTGGATTGTTTCCTGTTTTGTTGCAACAGCTGGATCAGAGGATGATAACCTTTTCAACCAAATGTGCTCACCCAGCGTGGGCAATTACAGTAAGATGGAAAGCGGCTAAGCCTGGCTTTACTTTAAAGGTTAACACACTTCAGAACAGAGCGAATGAAATGCTCCAAAGGTTTCCATTGTCATCCATTTGATATCCTGTAATGAGAGCCTCACTAAAGAACGCTATGTACTGCACTCACTCTGGTGCTAGGTGTTTTTGTTTTTGCCAAAGTCACACACATGCTTGTTTGGAGGAATAAGAGAATACATAAATATTTATGTATTTGTTAACGACAGAGAGGAATTCACAAAATCAGCTGCTTTCATTTTATTTTTAAGCTATACCAGTTTTTGCTTCATACAGTTACGGAAATTAGGAGCGTGATGTGGCCACAGCGGTCAGCAATTAGAAGAGCAACATGAGACTATTACACTTCTAATAGGAAACACCTGCAAACAAAGTTAATATGATGGTGATCAGCATAATTCAGCAATCAGTGTACCCTATAAAAATAAATGCAGGAGCTTTTTAATGCACAGCTCCCACAGGTTTTTGCTTAGGTTTTTTGAAAACAATTTCCCATAACCAATGCATTTTTGAGATGTTTCTAGTGATTGTCCAAGTATCCATGTAAATTTTGGTTACAATTTAATAAGTGAAAGGTAACATGTCACTCAAATTTGCATTGACACCCATTTGCGAGCCTAATAAGATGAATAATTTGCCTTGCATATTATGCTTATGTAAAATGTGTTTAGTGTCAAACAAACATTTTCCCATAATTTGAGCATACTCCTTTCAACAAAAATAAATAAATAAATAAATAATGGTCAAATCAATGAATTACTGATTTAAAAAAAAATCTGGATGACAAAAAAAAATAAAAAATAAAAAATAGGGAGGGCAATAAGTGCAATGTACAATCATAACAAATGCACACAAGATTCAATCAATCTCCATATGTGCTAGTGATTCTCTCAGAAGGAATGATTAATTTGACATTGAGTGTCCCATTTGAAAACACTCATCATGGGTTCTGAATTTGCATGGTCACTGTTCATATCTTTGATGGTTGTGTTATATACTAGATATGACACCATATTTTTATGTTTGTTTAAACATATACGTAATATGGTGCTTACTGAGACACATCCGGGCCATGCTTGACATATAATTGCATTCATTACTCAAATGCCAGGGTCTCTATAAACCTCATTCAGAAGTTTGCGAACGTTCCTTTGAAAGGTGAGTTTAATGAATCACATATCGTGAGGATGAAGCTCAAAGCATTTTATTCTCAGAGCATCTGTCATCCATAACTTGGACTGAGATGAACACCATCCCTCCAGTTCTGCTAAAATAGAATTGTAGCCAAATTAACACACACACACACGGTGGAATAATTTGTACAAGACACTTGAAGCATGCCAGCATACATCTTGGCCCTTGCATACTTCAGCAGGTTGTTTCAATTGTTTTTTTTTTGTCAATTTGGCTTATGTGACTAATGTGATGTTTCATCTCCCATGAGAGCAAATAGGTTTGTTGATTCATGCACATTACTGTCACAGTCTGCCGACCTCTGTACTGAACAACGTTACAGTCCTTTTAATGAACTGCAACATATTTGTTGCATTAATATTAATAAAATGGCCCTATTTAAAACTACATTTAGTCTTTATGCTAGTATTTGCATTTTACTCACAATGTTTTATTATCTGGGCAACTGAAAGAAAGACTTGACCGTAAATGCTTTGAGAGCATTGGGGGCCCAAGTCCGACCTGGTCTTTTATAATATCACCACGGCTTAAAAGTGCTTTCGAGCACAATAGTGAGCAGTGGGTGGTGGTCAGTTTGCAAAAGTCCATGCCTCACTGCTCACAGATTAGCCAGATCTAGGGCACTTCTCCACATTTTCACCACCTGGCAGCAGCCGCATTTCCTGCAACATTTGTTTTTTTATTGGTCGATATGCTATCAAATTAATATCTAAGACCCCAGTGGGTGGAAATTTGTATTTGATATTTTTAAGACTCCTGGTGTGGACAGTGTTCAAGCATTTGAATCAAGTCTTCTGCGTTGCCCTTTAAACATGGCCATTTAAACACTGTTTACACCCAACTTAGAGTCGAACTACTTACTGATCCATTTTCTTCCTCAGTATGCATTATGGGCTTTATAATTGAGATCGTTACCCTTAAAGGACAGCAAAGAGTAATTAGACTAAAGAAAAACAATATTATATTGAGATATCTATACATTATGAGACCTACCTCACTCTGTAACAGAGTGGAAAGATGCGCGCGCTGTCTGTCGACTCACACCACGCGCCATCATTCCCTCCAGCACTAACAAAAAAACCCCCCCACGTCTTCACTTCCCTCCTGCTACTCGCAAGAACTTAGTCTCATTTCTTCATTTTCCATCTTCAATTCGTGAAGCCGAACCCCTCCTTCCATCTGTCAGGAGCTATTGTTGTCTGGCACTGTACACATTAGGCTTTATTTCCCATGAATTGTCTGTTGTACTATCACTGAGACAATACTTTAGCTCCTTCTTCAGTTAAAAACCGAATGCCTGTAATTTCGCCGCTAATATAAACAGCAGCGAGAGGCGGGAACGAAGAATTAAAAAAAAGAACTTCAGCGGTCACATTCTATGTCGCGCGTCTGCAGTCAAAATGAGGTACGTCCAGTGAAGTAACGGGGAAAAACAGCGGTGGAAAGAGAATAGGGTGGCTGTCGCGGGTTCTTCCTGTCAGAATAACGGCAGCAAAAGGCTTCTCTGTGCCTGGTCTAACGGAACACAACCAACCCTGAAGTGCAGTAGACGTTAGCGAAGCCTCTCCTCTTCCTCAAATAATGGGAAGGAAAGCAGCTGTTGAAACGACGCCGCTTCTCTCTCTGACTGACTGAGCCCCTGCGACGTCACCGCCTACTTGAGGAGAATCCCACGTGATCCATATAGAATCACGCCCACTCCCCACAAACCCACCCAGACCCTTCAGTCCCAGTGAACGAACGAATTTAACTCGCCAAGGGGCCAAGGTTTGGCTGGTTAGCTTCAACAGTTAGCCCCTGCTGGTAGATGTCGCAACTACACCATTATGGGGCACAATAAGAATATGTCTCCACTGATGCCGTTCACAACTAGCCGTTTATTCTGACGAAACAAATTTTTTTTTTGCAAGGAACATTGGTAGTATGTAATTATATTATAGTAAATGTTTTGCCAGTGACCGAGTGTTTTTTTTTTTTTTTAGCTTGAAACGTGAAATGAACTTGTTCATTGACCTATTGTGACAACATGCCCCAGCAGCAGAGCATGTTGACTTATGGGGTGTTGTCACAATGGGATAATAATATTAAACAGCATATAAACGAGTAAAATTGAATCAACAAAACAATGACTAAGTATGTAAATAGTTCAAAAATATAAAATCTTTTTTTGTAACTAAAAGAAATAGTAATGAAATTGTTTAAAATTAGGACAACTTGCACCAATAACAATGTGACAACTGACAACTGCCCTGTGTGACAACTAGTCCCAGTCTCACTGACCTGAAAGAGGTGAGTTCTCGCATTCACTGTCTATCAGCCTGCAACACATTTCATATTTTCTAAGGTGTCTAATGTCACCTTTTTTTCTAATTATCCAATCCAGTAGGGAAATACACTAAAAGCTGACTTGCCCTGTGTCAGCACTGGCTGCAGACTGTTGTGAATACCACATAAGGTATCACTGTGGTTTCAGTGAGACTGAATAATTAATAGAAGCCTTCTCGTTGACAGAAGTACTTTGGGAGCCATTAGCTCAGGTACCTGACCAGTGTGAGCATATTAGGGAGAAAGAGATGATTCTAGAGAGATTGATTTCCCAACAAACCGATTAATCATAAGCTGGCACATTAAAGGAATAGTTTACACGAAAATTATTTTCCCCCCTCCAAATTTAGCATTACATCACTTGATCACCAACGGATCCTCTGCAATGAATGGGTGCCGTCAGAATGAGAGTCCAAACAGCTGATAAAAACATCACAATAACCCATAACACACCCAGTCCATCAATTTACGTCTTGTGAATGCAAAAAGCTGTGTGTTTGTAATAAATTCATCACTCCAAAGAGAAAGGAAAAATTGAAATCGCATCATATGACCCCTTTAAGATTTCAGCAAATTTTCATTTTTGGGTGACCTATTTCTTTAATAATGCCAGATTTATTAAGGAAGGGATTTCCTAGCAAGCACCAAAAGGCAAAACAAAGCATAACTGATTTAGAATATGCTAGATCGCCGAAAGACAGTAGGCTTTTATGTAAAAAGTTGCACTGTAAAGCCTGTGTTATACTT
>NW_015653457.1:215548-218856 GCF_001515625.1 Sinocyclocheilus rhinocerous | reverse complement strand
ATTTGCTGTACTTTGGATCAAATAAATGCAGGCTTGGTGAACAGAAGATAATTCTTTAAAAAAACATGAACAATCTTACTGTTCAATAACTTTTGACTGGTAGTGTATAGGCAATTCTAAACGTTTCTGTTTTTCTGTGAAAACAACTGTTTTCATACAGTGATAGATGGACGCTTTTGTCCATTTCCTCGTACGACTTTCTGCGCGGGAGCGCCCTCCGGCTTCGAGTATGAATTAAACATACACTGCAGGGAGTGTTTAGCGCTCTGCAATGTTCATCTCACCTTAAATCTGGGTCCAAATAAAACATCAGATCACGCATAGACTATTCTGTCTCTTTAAATTTTATTCTATATTTATTCACACCGGCTCTTGAAAACCTCTATGCGAACACACTTGCCCGAAAAAGTGCGGGGGACGAATTTACGTGATATTAAAAGTGGGGGGGGGAGACACACGTCCCCCGCGTACCCCGCGTAATCTACACCCCTGGGACACGTACACGTACACGGACAGCGCGGACGCGGACTACTTGTATTTATACTACCGAAAGCATACGCTGATGGTCCGCTCTGCAACAAACATGTGAACAAATAATTGCCCAGAATTATTGTACATCTGGCTGTCTTTATATAGTTTTATCGACGGATTGTACAGGTTCGAGTAGCAACGGGCTTCTTCACACAGCCTGCGCATGTGCAGTTGGTGCTTTTGTAGCCTACTAAAGCGCGGTCACAAAAAATGGGAGGCACGCGGATGTCTGAAATTTGAACTTTGAGTTCTTGAACTTTTATTTTGAGTAACATGGTATGCCTTGGCACATAATGTATTGTTCTAGTTCACAGAGATAGCTTTGTTCCAAACCTAATGAGCTGCCTCACTGCCTACATAAGCAACTACTTTTCAGGCAGCATCCTTACTGAAAGGAAAATTGACTTTCTTAATGGATGTTCTTAGCGTAATTGTAAACGATTAACTGTTGCATGTGTTTGCAATGTGTAATCAAAATATAATAACCTGCTCGTCCTCTGAAACTCCACACGAGTAAGCGCTCTGCATGGGAGACTTGACTTATTTATTGTAACTAAACTGTATCTATATTTACACATTGTATCTGTTCAAAACCAAATGCTTGGCATTCAAGGTTATTTTCCATGATTGTTCCCTGGAATTGAACCCATGACCTTGGTATATCTGGCGCCATGCTAAGTTAATCTACTGTTCTAAAATAAACCTACTTCAAAAGGCCTTTAGAAATGAAAGCTTTCATAGGGTTCAATGGATGGACACATCACTCTCAAGCATGCAAAAGGGAATAGGGCACTTTTGAAGGAAATGCACCCATTGTTGATTCCAACAGAGTTTGACATTTGCATGTTGCTAAGCTAACAAACTATTTTTATTGCTACTTCAGTACTGAATAAAATCAGCGATTTTAATAACAGAATAAATTGCAGTATTCCATTGAATAAAATTGGAATGGAGCAAATAAATCAGATCATCAACTCAATAACACATCACATTTCTGAGAGATGTACAGAACCATTAAAAGCACTCATAACAGACTCCTAATAGACTGTTAGCAAAGGTTAGCAAAGGTTTACATAGGTGTCAGTAAACAGATATTCCTGATAATGGTTAACTTTAGCAGGAAACAGGATGTTTGCAGTCAATGAACTCATGGCCAAAACACTCTCAAAAGCGTGAAAGACAGATTTCTTTACAAATTCAATGAGAGGCTTGAGTTGCTTACACATGATTAAAATGGCTTCAAGTCAAATAGTTTTTAAATAAGCCCCTAATGTCCAAATGAGCCCCTAATAGTCTATTGACTTTGATACAATATTCTGCTAGCTTAGAAAACCTAGAGATATACACAGAAATAGAAATCTATATATCTAACCTGTGTAAATCAGTACCAAGTAAAAAGAATACTGTAAAGATGGATAATCTTTACTGTAAAAAATGTAGAATAACATGAAAAATGTAGGGGCCATTCACACATAATGCTGTTTTGCATTCTACTGCACTGCTTTTCCTTTGTTTTCCTATGTAAATTTGCGCTTGGTGGACATGTTTGACCATTGCTGTCGCATCTTTTGCAGCGTCTCACATGACATGGTGTAACAAAAATGCAGCGCCTACATTAAAAATAGTTTTAGAAACATTTAGGATCTCTAGACCTTGCGTTCTGCCCTGCATTTTGCGCTTTTAGATGCAAAAATGCATTCTGTGTGGCCCGTTAAAGGACATTCACCCCAAAATGAAGATTTGCTGAAAGTTTACTGAGGGTGAGTCTCAGGCCATCAGGCCATGTAGATGAGTTTGTTGCTTCATCTGAACAGATTTGGAGAAATTCAGCATTCCATCATTTGCTCACCAATGGGTCCTCTGCAGGGAATGGGTGCCGTCAGAATGAGAGTCCAAACAGCTGATAAAGACATCACAATAATCCACAAATAATCCACATGACTCCAGTCCATCAATTATTGTAAAAATCTGTGTATTTGTAAGAGACAAAGCCATCATCAATATGTTTTTCAATTTCAAACCTTCATTACCAGCTGAAACACGAACATCATCAGCGCCCACAAAACATTGTGACATCTGACACACATTTGTCATCAGCAGAGACCTCCAACACGTCGAGTGTTTCATATTGAACTCGGGCTGAGCTGTTGTGACTGGACCTCACTCATCCTTTGTTTACTTTTTTCCAGCATTTGCGCTTTCAACATCAAGAGCAGAGATGAAAGACGACGCTCAGACTTTAGCATGCAAATTGGAGCATGGGCAGCATGGGAAGTGTCGCATCACATATACAGTAGTTGTTGGTTTGATGTGGTAACAAGCACAAGAAAGAACTGATACCACAAGATCCACAGCAAACTGAATACAAGGCCAAAATACAGTATTACTCGGTTAGACCCGTTTTGGCATTGTGTCAGAAATGATTCCGCAATTTGTGCAATAAATCTGCAAGTTACAATTAGTAGATGCTGGTAGGGGTGTAAAGTATTTGAATAATTATGCGATTATTATGTTTTATTTTGGGGAAGTTGTATGTGAATACAATTGAAATCATGACTTGTAGTCATGATGTCCATCCTAATATGTAATTGTCATTACAATTAAACCACGTTCCTAAAAAAAAATAAATAAAATAAAAATCCATTTCCCACCCTTTTTTACTAATGAATGTGTGGTTCATGATTACTACAGTCTTTTTTTTTTAAATAGAAATTGCTATTTCCAATTACCAACCTTTGAAAATTAAAATGGTATATATATATATATATATATATATA
>NW_015653457.1:202633-215487 GCF_001515625.1 Sinocyclocheilus rhinocerous | reverse complement strand
TATGAAGAGAAATATGATTTGAACATATTTAAAAGCAGCTCCAGAAGTATTTTGCATAAAGTACTTTCACTAGAAAAAAAAGTTATTTATTTGCATTGATGGTTCCATGTAGAACTTTTAACATCCATAGGACCTTTCCATTCCATAAAAGGTTCTTTATAGTGGAAAAAAGTTCTTTGGATCATTAAAATGTTCTGCAGACTAAGAAAAAAAATGGTTCTTTTACTGAAGTGTTCTTCTGGGATCCCAAAATAGTTCTTCTATCTAAGGTATCACAGCAAAACCCTCTTTTTCGAACCTTTATTTTTAAGAGTGTACTGTATTCATTAAAGTACTTTTTTCAGACTGTTTATAGGTTCATTAATGATTTCCAAAGAAGAAATTCCAAAGTTTAGCTTTGGCTGAGACAAAGTAAAAGAAACGTTGTGAAGATTTTACATAAATGATTTCCAAATGTTTTGTGATTTGGCTCAAGCAAGTGTTGTGCAGGTATTTCTTTTTTTTCTTTTTTACAACTTTAGGTTAAGTTTAAATAGCCATGATAATTATCTTAGAATTAGGAGAACAGTCCAAAAAAAAAAAAAAGGGCATTGTAATGACAAAATATAAAAACATATTGGTTAATTGTAATTTACTGGTTTATTTACAGTAAAATATTATATATGATTTTTAAATATGCCATTTATGATGTTTTTAAATATACTATTTATAAACACAAATATACACATATTTGACATACAATTAAAATATTATAGATACATACCTATACATACAGTTGTGGTCAAAATTTTACATACACGTTGCAGTATATGACAAGTATCTACAAGATGCATGTTATTTTTTTATTTATAGCACTGACCTGCATAAGATATTTCTCATAAAAGATGTTTACATATAGTCCACAAAAGAAAATAATAGTTGAATTTATAAAAATGACCCCGTTCAAAAGTTTACATATGCTTGATTCTTAATACTGTGTTGTTACCTGGATGATCTCTGGATGATTTTTTCTTTTTCTTTTGTGAGAGTTGTTCATGAGTCCCTTGTTTGTCATGAACAGTTAAACTGCCCGCTGTTCTTCAGAAAAATCCTTAAGGTTCTACAAATTCTTTGGTTTTCCAGCATCTTTTGCATATTTGCACCCTTTCCAACAATGACTGTATGATTTTGAGATCCATCTTTTCACACTGAGGACAACTGAGAGACTTACATGCAACATCAGTGAGCGCTTGCACAGGTCTGCACACTACTGTGGCTTGAATCTAAAAGTAGATCTTGATGCAGATTAGTATAGCGGCCCCCAAAGTGAAAAATTCATCAAATTCCAATGGCTTTGAAGTTCAGAATCACTGTGGAACTCTCTAGAAGTCAAATTAGGAGCCTGAAGAAGAAAAAAATCCATATGATTTTCCATCACTGTTTGCTGGGAGGAGGGTTTTTTACACTCCTGTTTTGACTGAACCCAGAGCAGTCGGGTTTTTAATAACTTAATAGGGAAAAATACCTCCTACACAGCGCATCTTCACGTATTTCTTAAGATAGATAAGCTAGATCATCAGGGAGCGAAGTGAGAAAAAGGAGCAGTTGCATTTCGTGGAATGAACCCCAAACCACGCATCCACAACCATAAGAGAGGTTAGCTGTTATTTCCATTAGGTTTTCTTCGTCTAGCTTAATGAGCTTCCTCATAGAATACCAGCTTCCAGGGAGCTGTTGTATTGTGTGACAGTGTGTACAGTTTACACTAAGCACTAATGGAGCATTGCAAAGCACCGCCGCATAAGGAGCTCATAAAGCATCTCATGAGGCAGGTTCATTTGGGGCCTGAATATTATTAGGACTACACAGTCTCTCATCTACAGTCACAAACACCCAAAGCAATGTGAGAGCTATTAGAAGCAGATCCAGAAGTATTTAGCCTGTAGTGCATACTGTACTTCTTAAAGTCTCTTTATAGGTTCATTAAAGCCTTCCATAGTTGAAATAAGTGATTTAGCTCAGACTGCAAGGAAAACATGTTGTGATCTTACATTGTGTACAAATTTAGATGGCCAAAATAATTATTTTAGAAAACCACAAAGTAAAAAAACAAAAAAACAATTACATTGTAATGACAAAAGTATTTAATAATAAAAAAAAAAATTTACTAGACCATATACAGTACATATGTAAATAAATAATATATACAATTTTCATCTTTCAAATCTATACATATTTTATGTACAATAAAAATATATAATGTAAATATATAATATAATATCTATCTATAAAATATACATACTGACTTATATAATACTATACATTATATAATTATGTTTAATAATAAACAAAAAATTACAGTATCTATAAATTGTCGATATTATTATTTTGTATAATAATTGTGAACATTTATTATTTTTTATTAAGTAAAAATCAGTACAATTTTTAGTGTATAGTTTTTCCACTGTATATATATACTGTATATATATATATATATATATATATATGTGTGTGTGTGTATACTGTATATATATATATTTTGTAATATAGTAAGATATGCAATTTTAACGTGTATTTGCAAATTTTTTCATTGTCATTTTTTTTTTTACAGTGAATTCCCGAAAACAGCAGCTGCCAGTTGAAACCAAGAAAGCTTTTTATTTTATTTATCAGATTCTTTTTTTTTTTTTTTAAATTTATTTTGTTTTGTTTTGCATCATGTTAGTCGGAGTAAAGCCTGTCTGACATGCTGATGTATTGGCCTCCTCTGGGAACAGACATGCGAAATCCTGTTTCACGCAGTCCTTCAGAACTCCCTCAGTGGAATTGCTTTGCTCTTGAAATATACAATTAGTTATTCCTGTTTGGAGCTATCAGGAAACGCTTAAATAGCCACACTCAGCCTTTGGCAGGAGCGTACAGCAGGTGGATCCTTTCTCTCCACACGTTCTGATGCACGGTACACCTGTAGTGCTTTTTTCTAGCCCATATCATTTTGGTTATTGCTGTTAAAACAATTATAAATCATTTCAGCAAAAAAAGAATAGAATAAATAAAAGCACAAGTTCTTGGAAAGTATGTATAAGGTGTCAATTATAAGTAAGTACTGTGTTAAAGCTTATAATAGCACCAATTGAATCAACACAAACAACATTTCTGAGGAAAAATATGAACTATAAGTCAATTTACACTTATTCTAAGTTAGATCCACTATTGTATGCTGTTGCCGTATGGCAACATATCATAAAGTACCTTAAAAAAATATTTTTTTCCACATTTTTTTTTACAGCACTTCAAGTTAAGCCATTCTTAGAAAAGAAAAAGATTCAAATATTTTTTTCTATAGGTCTATCATAATGCGTGCGGTAGCTCCAGTCTAAGGTAGTCAAAGTGCGCTTTATTAAATCGCTAGGGCCAGTGGTGCGCTATAAGCCCAGCTGTTGGGCAGGATAAGGTCCAGTTAAAATCACGTTGTACTACCTGCTTGTGGCATTGGCCCCGTTGCTCCCTTGCCACGTGCAATCAACAAAGACATAACAGGCCAAGCAAGCAGGCAACACGGCTATTAACTGCTCCTTTTTCATCTCGCTAAGTGTTTTCCTTGGCAAACTGAGAAGTTTTTTCCCCATTATTTTGCTGCAAAAGGATTACATTTAGCTTGTTACGTAAAATAGGCTAAAATGAAATAAACTCCATGGCCTAAATTTGGGTTTATTGACTTAGCAATTACCTTCTTTACATCTTCTCAAATCCACAAGGATTAGCAAAAAGACGGCAACCGCAGCCGTGCTTATGGGTTCACATGCTTCATTACTTCCCATCATCATGTTATCATCACTTTATAAACATGGGGAATTAATCGACTGCGTAGAAGAATCAGTAATGGTAAACATCATCTGCTTTTGTATTATTTTTTAATTATCTTTATATTTTAATTGTATTTACATTTATGTATGTATATTATTTACGTCTCATATAACACATAATATGTCAATACATTAAACTTTAAGCAATACGATATGAGCAAATATGCTAAATTGTGAGTAGTCTAGGCCTAAAACCAATATATGGTGGTAGGGAGAAACAACGCAGTCATATTCCCCAAAAATACTGTCTTAACATATAATATGATAAAAAAAACTAGTGTCTCTTACTTCTTTCCGCTTAGTGCAGTTTCATTTCCATGGCAATAAAACACTGTTTGCCATCGCCATTTGCCTGGTAATCTGGGACAATGCCCAAGCAACATAGCACATTTAACAGCTGTGTTTCTGTATGCTAAAACAATACAGCCAAAATCCACATAATGCTTCTGCTTTAGCTTCCTACTCAAAGCGTTTTTTAAATGCTTCACTTCAGCTCCATGCCGTTTTTTCAATTTCCCGCTCACTGGTGAGTGAAATCCCGCTCTGGCTACGTTCCATTTGTACAGCTGTTTTTCTGTAAAGTTCTTTCGAAATGTTTTTATCGGAACATGAACACAAGGCTTATTAAGTGTAATTATATTTCAGCAGTTCGTTGTGAGGGCGATACATTAGTATGACTGCCTAAATTTAGCAAATTTACACAATTCTATGTGAAAGGAACACTTAGTCATATATCTTTTTTTCAGGCTATTAATTATATTAACACTGTTTTTAACACTTGCTGATGTGATATGGCTTTAAAACGTGTTATGCTCGTGATCAGCGGGATCTTGGAGAGAAAACAGATAATCCAGCTTTCCTTCAGGCAAAAATCATGCAACTTTGCTCCTCGTTCACACATACTCTGCTCGGTGGTAAGTTTTGTTGGAGAGATCGTCTTTGAGCGGCAGCTCATTTAACACCTCCGTACTATATTAGACGTTCCCTGGTATAACAGCAGTACAGTCCCAGCTAACACGTATTCGCCACAGCGACGTATCAAATAACGTTCTAGCAATGCAAATTTGTGATTCCCATATTTGTCGTGACAACGTTATAGTGATATGTTGCTGGAACGTGGCAAGTAAGTCATAACCAGGGTCGTGTCTAGAACATTTGAAATGGGGGGAGGGGGGCCAGGCTGGGGAACAGCCTCAAAAGAGGGTGGCTGTAAAATGAGCATGTGGCCAACCAGATTTATGTGGGGGCCACCATGTAGCAGTGTAGCAGTACAGTCACTAATATTGAGCGTCTAGGTCTCAGACCCATCAATACAGCTTCAAGTTCCATTCATTGACTACAAACAATAAATGTATTCCTTTCAACTGGTATTATACTGGATGTCACTTAAAGGTCACTTTATAACTATTAGCCTGTACTTTAAAGCCGTATTAAAGGGTTAGTTCACCCAAAAATGAAAATTCTGTCATTAATTACTCACCCTCATGTAGTTTCAAACCCATAAGACCTTCGTTCATCTTCGGAACACAAATTAAGATTTTTTTGATGGAATCTGAGAGCTGTCTGACCCTGCATAGACAGCAACGCAAGTCATTAATTACTCACCCTCATGTTGTTTCAAACCCGTAAGATCTTCGTTCATCTTCGGAACACAAATTAAGATATTTTTGATGGAATCTGAGAGCTGTCTGTGCATGCATAGACAGCAACGCAACTGAAATGTTCCCAAGTCCAGAAACGTAGCAAAGAGATCTGTAAAACAATCCATGTGACATCAGTGGTTCATCCGCAATTATACGAAGCTACGAGAATACTTTTTGTGTGCAAAAAAACAAAAACAAAACACTTTATTCAACAATTAGTCTCCTCCGCATCACGCTGGTGCCATTTTGGAGAATATCAGCTGGACGTAAACAGCGTATACTGTTCTGTGTCAGCTGCGTCACACGGATAAGCTGTGACTAGCTAGTATGTTTCTGCAACAGTGCATCATATTAAGCATGTTAAGCAGCAAGTTACGTCACTGTTTGGTAACGCACCTCAGAAAATGATTCCAATGATATTTTTTCTCTGTTTCGTTATCGTTACATTTGTAGTGTGGACTTCCTCATTCTCAGAGAACTGGCCTAAAGTCAAAATTAAAATGTAAAACAAATTTATATTTGTCAGCACAAAACGAAATTCTGAAAAAAACAAACAAACAAACAAACAAACAAAAACCTCTTTGAAATTGTAAAGAAAACAAAAATAATAATTTACAACAAGACCATTAATGCAAATAGGTTGATGTAAATTTCATTTTGTTTTGGGGGGGGGGGGATCGTTGTTTGGTAACATTAGCATGTTTAATCTAACCGTCATGGAACACATACTGTACACACAAAATCGATCTGGATTCAGCCACTGTGGTCTTGTATCTTCTCTGTTGCATCTCTCAGCTAGCTCTTTTTTTCACAGTTCGAATGCTTCAAACCCCCCACTTCACTTCTCAAGCTCCAGCTAATACTTCAAGAAACGCTCAAGGCTCCTTGTTTTGCATCAGTTATGTTCAGATGAGGTCAATGTCAGGCCTGTAAATGTTACTAGGCACTCTGTGGACCTTGTGATATGCTCCATGGACCACAATGTCAAAGGGTAATGGCGGCTTTATAGACATGTTTTTGTAGCATTCCGTGTTAGCATAGCATGGAGAGCCACAGATGGAAAAATAGATAAGTCCCTGTTTTCCTCCTCACAGTTACCTCTAGAAAGGCAGACATCGAAGGTATCTATAATTGGTGAGAGCTTGAAAGGGTACATGCTCTGAAGCTGCCACATGCCTCACATTAATAAATTAAAGATGAAAAAAAGAGCCCATCTCTTTCCCGCTCACCCTCTCTTTCATTTTTCTTAAGGCATATTCTCTTAATTGGTCCTTTTACAACCAGCAAGGGCTCCTCTCTTCGGCTTTCATTTTATTTGAGGTCTGTTCGGATTGACTGCGCCAGCGGTGAAGACCAGTCTCATTCAAGCGGTCGCATGGAAGTACAGTAATTCTGTGATCACTGTAATGCGATCAAAGGAGAGAGGCGCGTGCCCTTAGAGAACTTCTCAAAAGAAATCCATAAGAATAAATTACTCTTTGGAAATGAGATGAAGAGTTGGGACCATACATTCCTTAACCTTTTTTCCCCACTTGAAATGTTCAGGACAGTTGAGAAAGATATTTCACCTACAGTAACTATGTATCACACGGCTCTGGAATACTTGATTCTGACTGGTCGATCGCAACATTCTGCAGTCACATATTTTCATATAATGACCTCATACTATTATATTTGACCATCACCCATGGCAATTTAATTTCATATCTACTCTTTTAGTAAGCACTCTTACTCTTTTAATAACTTCATGTCGTGAGAACCCCATAAAGGTTTATTTTGTGACTGGCTTCATTTTGGTACAAATGTCCGTGTAGAAACTAAACAAATACACGAAACATGAAATTCTGTTGACATTGGAAAGTTGCATAAGTCATATGTTCCTGGATCAACATTTTGTGTTTGTTTTTCTTGGAACAACATTACAATTTGTACATTTGGTATCAACTACTGTAATCTAGATTTAAGAGGCTTGCTTAAGGATATGATCACCTGACAAGAATGTTGTTCTCAGAATAACCAGGGATTAATAATGTTTTATTCAAATTGCATATAGTAGCATGATGCAAATGTATAGCAGTTCATGCAAACGGCTTTCTTTATATATATATATTTTTTTTAGAAAAGCTTATGTTTGAAGCAAAGCTTTGATTGACTTACTTTTATTGATACGTGTGCATGCAGCTTTAGTCTGCATGTCCCATTATTTGGCACTGTAAATGTCTGAGACTCTGTAATTTTACAGGTTGATCTAAATCTAAAAAAGAGATTTATTGTAAAGAATTATTAATATACGTTACTATTATTATTAATAAAATGTTTTAAATATTTTAAGAAAAAAATTTAAATTAGATTTTTGTAAAGAATTCTTGATGGTAATATTTATTTATTTTTATTAAGAAGCCTTAAATAATTCCTAAACTAAATATCTTTTAATTTAAAAATATTGTTATTATTATTATTATTATTATATTAGCATATATATAATTTCAGTTTTAGTTTTAGTCATTTTAATACTTCAACTACTTATTTTATTTCAGTTAGTTAAGGCAACATTTCTAGGTTTTGTTTAAGCATTTTAAGTTGAAGTATATGATACATCAGAGGTTAAATAGGTAGGATGTGATGCATTTCATCCAATATAATCTCAAGAGGAATTCAAATGATTGCAAATAAAGCTGCTATCATCATGACAGGCTTTGGCAAAGAGAAAAGGACTTTGTATTAGTTATATGAGCACGGACAAAAACAGGATATGTACTTGCAAAGAGGCAGCTAAAACCACAGGGTGTGGTGGCTTGAACGGTTAGATGTTTTATGATGTCTCCATAAAACTAGACATAACAGATTACAGAGAGTTTTTGGGGCATCCTTTCACTATTTTTATTCACTGCAAAAAGCGATAAACTCCAAATATATTGTGCTGGGTTTGCAAAAAGTGCTACATTTTCTTATAACAGATTGGTCCGAGGAATTGTAGAACCTGAGATTCTTTAATGGAGATGACAGTCTAACAGAATTCAATAGCCAGCCTGATCCATATGGGACTAATAAGGCACGCTCTTCAGAGGCATCACTCGTATAAAAGGGTTAGTGTCAGGGCACAATGAAAGAAATTTGAATGGAGGGAAATTAGATGTCTCATTTTGCGCTGCTCATTACTGCATAATTGCAAAGGCTGTTACAAATGGCAAGAAAAACTTAAATTACCTGCTAAAAGCTCAATATTCAATGAAATGTTGTGCAGAGAGACAGAGCATTTCGTAAAAGGTTAGAATTTCCTAACTCAAAAGTTCTTGGTCAGTATGAAGCGATTAATCTCCAGATGATAGTAGATGGATTCTTGTATCATTTTAGTATCCTCGCTTTTTCTGTTTCAATGGTTTCACTTTTCATCCATTTTCCGCTCTGACACCAACGAGCATCGATTTTCATCAAGAATTAAGTAGCTTAAAAGGCATCACTCAGTACTGCAATTCTAGCCTTCCCTGGCAAGATATCTTTCACTCTGTTTGCTTAAAGCCGGCCTGTGTGAAGGATTCAATTATAGTGATGACCACAGACATTTTGTTCCAATGGTAAAATGTGAACTACAGTTTGGGGTTAGTTCACTCAGAAAATTAATTCTGACATCATTTACTCACACTTATGTTGCTACAAATGTGTGTGGCTTTATTTCTTCCATGGAACACAAAAGGAGATATTTAGCAGAATGTCCTGGCTGCTCTTTTCTATAAAACCAAAGTAAATGAGGCAAACTGCTTACAGTGAGCTCCAAAAAAAGCACATTTAAAGCATGATAAATATAGTCTATTTTCTATATTTAGTTCTATATTTAGTTAGTTTAAATTCTCAGATGCCATTTGTGTTCACATGCAGAAGTGCACATGCGATTTATGACACTGAACATAGTTGACAATTTGACCATTTTGATTTTGATCATTTCAATGGCAGGCCTTGTCATGTTATTGTCTTGATCGGGTTAACCTGTTTGAATATTTATTTGAATTAAAATCATAAAAATACTGTAAGCCATAACAATGTACATATGAACATAGTTGATGGTAAATTAATGTATTCCTTTACAATAAGTTATTGTAGATTAAATTTAAATAAATAAATTAAATTAAAAAATATTAAATAAAAAAAATTTACAAAAATAAATAGAGGTGATATTGAGGTTGCAGACATGAGAAAAATAATACTTTTAGAAACTCGAATTTTTTTAAAATTAAATGTAAACTAATTTTTCTAAATAATTTACATTTTAAAATAATATATATTTTAAAGAATTTATACATCTTAATTATTTTTTATCATTATTTATAAATAAATAAATAAATTGTAAAAAAATATTGATTCATAAATGTCACTATGTTTTGGGGAGTTGCACCACATGACATTTTACAACCTGAACTAACCTTGCCTTCTCATAAAAAGGACAAATTATCTGATATTATAATAATAATATATAAAATACAATAGTTTTAAAGGAAATTGTTAGAAAAAAATGGATATGAAAATCAATGGACATTAAATGTACCTCAGTTATACAGTAGAAGGACTCATATCGTCGTATGGACCACTTTTAGTTTACTTTTATAGTGCTTATTTGTTATTTATGGAGCTTGTTGTTGTGATGTGATGTAATGCCTTGTAATGTGTTTGTTGTTCAATTGTATGCTTCGATTAGCTTAATTTGGACGTACCATATTTGACCTTTATATTTTACCTCATGTGTGTCTTTACAGGTATATTTGGGCTTTCTTTTGAGTCTATATACGTTATGCTTAAGGATGTAAATAAATAATAAAATAACTGTAAATAACCTTTATCTTTGTTTGTTGTACTGGTGGTTTAAAGGAATAAAGATGACACTTACTGCATATTTAATAGTATTTTATTTGATGATTTGTTAATTTGTCATTGCGTCAGGCCTTTACTTTGTGGGGCCCATCATTACTAACTCATTATTAACTACCCATAAACTAAAATCAACTCATGGTTTGTTATTGCATTATTTTGCCATGACTTTACTTGAGAGGGCACATAATAATTAATTCATTATTAACTATCCATACACTAACATCTATACTCATGACATGACTTTACTTGGGGGGGCCCAATCATAATTAATTAACTGTTAACTACTTACTAAACTCAGCTCATGATTTCTTTTATACTTTCTATCAAAAACACATGTACTAACACAGTGAGTATTGAGCCCGATTAAGAGATGTGGTGTGACTTTTCAAGAAGTCAGAGAGCGGAGGTACAGGATCATCACGGCCTGCGTCTGGATGGACAGTGAACTGTACTGACAACCAGCAAACGTTCTGACCTTACCTGCATGTTTCTAGTTTGCCCATTTCTTTAGGAATCATTCTACAAATATTCTTTGTGGGTTTTGAGTTATTTATTTATTTTTTAAGCTGCATATAGGGTGAGTTTAAAGGGAAAGAGAACAACACAAAACAGACAAGATCAGTTATTAGTGTATTTAGTATTTTCTACGCTTGATGAGGAGGTTCACATTAATCCTTCGCCACCCAGTAATGATTATGACAATGCTGAAGATGTCAAAAGCTCAAATTATGATATTAAATTATTTAAATTAATTTCAAAATCAGAGTATTTCTTATTCCTTCTTAAAAAGGCTGTTTGATTTAGTTTTACCCATAAATGTTAATTAATGCATTAACTATCAAACATGTACTAACATGTAGTTAGTGACATACATGACTAACATGACTCCAGTCGTAGTTAAGGATAGCTCTTCATTAGTTCATGATTAGTTAACACCTTTAATAATCATTAGTATATGATGAATGAAGTATTAATTTATGCATTAGTACATGATTATTCATGTAAAGTGTTACTACTATATCCTTACTATCCCAATTACTTTAATCGAAAATAGCAAAGGTTCAATGAAGAACTCCTGACTGGTCAGCCGGTTTCAATACAAACACCATAAATAACACGTTCCTCTGCAAGCTCTGCTATTTTTTTTCCCTTTGGGGGCTCCATTTATACTCCTGAGGAATGTGTGTCGGAATTCCTGGAGGATTCAGAGTATTTTGGGTCGTGCTGAGAACGATTCACTAAATGACGCATCGGCTGTGACCTGATTATGAAATTGCGAAAACACTCTAGAAATGTTTCCATTTATCATCTCGGACCAGACATTTTGTGAAGCGGAATTTCACTTTTGAGTATGAAGCGCTGCCATCTCAAATAACGGCAAGCCACAGTCACTGGGATGAATTTCCACAGCCCAGCAAATACCAATTCACGGCAGCAGACCGGAGGCTCTTTGGTGTATGTCGCGGGTGAAAAGTCAGCATTCTTGATGTTTGAAGTGTGTGTGTGTCGTTTCTGCCCTTCCTTCCTGCACCGCTGCCCTCTCATCCAGTTTATCCTGCACCACTGCCCTTCTATCCTTCCTGATAATGAACCAGTGTGTTTGCCTTTTTTATCAGCCTCTAACAATGTCACTCATTTGGCTCCTCAAACACAAGCATACCATAAATACCACTGCTGCACCCAATGCAAATATTCATTTTCCACAATTCATTCTGAGACAGTTATACACAAGTCCCCTGCTAATGACTGCGAGGGCTTATGGTCAACAACATAATATAAGAGTGTCCATGAAAAATAATAGGAACAATCTTTTAAAAATGTAGTTTAAAACATGTGCCTTAAAAAATGCACTCTTTTTATTCATGTTGGTTAAATTTTCAATCAATCAATAAAAATAATTTAATGGCTCACAAAATTGTCATGTGGTGCAACCATTAATTAAAAAACAATAACATATATTCCATTAATAGCTATTTTCTAAAAGACTTTAAAATATGTTTTTTCAAGGTACATTTTCCCCTAACAAATTTCATGAATTATTTGTTCATAAATACCACTTTTAGGAAGTTGCACCACATGACATTTTACAATCTTACCTAACCTTGCCTTGTCATAAAAAGGTCAAATTAATTGATATTTTAAAAGACTTGTTGACCTTATGTTGTTATGATTAACTAAAAAATAATAACTAAAAAAATAATAATTTTCATTATTTGAAATAAAGCTGAAATAAAATAAAACACATATTAGATGAAAAACTTAAAAAGCTTTAAAAAACGTTACCTTGGCAACTACCTGAAATAAAACAAGTTGAATACTGAAGTACTAAAGTTGCTGGGAAACTGGGAAAAAATGAGGATGAAATATACAGTATAATGACAAACAATCATAAAATTACTAAAACTTAAACCACATTTAAAATGAACATTTAAAGTATAAAAATAAAAGCTAATTCAAAAAATATTAAAAAGTTACAAGTTTAAGCGGAAGTACTAAAATTGCT
>NW_015653457.1:198035-202389 GCF_001515625.1 Sinocyclocheilus rhinocerous | reverse complement strand
ATAAAAAAATAAAAAAATAAAAACAAAGAATTGCATTAAGTCATTATCCGGTTTGTATGAAATAGCATTTTTTATATATTTTTGAATAATTACATAGATGTGGACAAAATTAGCATTATTTCCTTGACTATAATCAAGTGGATCTGAAATTACCTGAAAGTCTGTGGTGACCATACAGGACTGAACTCCTCCTACACCCTTTAAATAAACACAATGTCAACAGCTGTCATGCGAAACCTACCATGCCATTACAATTCCCTACACACCAACGACAAACATGTAAAGCTCATTTATCTTTGGGTAAATCTCTGAAATGATATTTGAAACATACAGAAACGTGTCAGAGCCCAGCATACTAACCGACAGCTCTGAAATAACAAACCGCATTTGTTTAAGTGCACTGAGCATGACTGTTCGCTACAGGAACCCCTTGAGGATCTGAAGATGTACACATCATAAACATGACACACTTGTGCCTTTGGTAAAATGGGATGAGTGGGTTTTACTATGTGACGAGTGGAACGAAGCAAGAAAAAGGCTCTTTAAGTTCTCGGATGTGCATTATCAGGGATTTAATTTAGTTTCACCAACCTTAATGGCACAGCAGAGGGTTTCCTAATAAGTGCCATGGTAACCTGGCAATGGTAAGACAAGATAAAAACGACCTCCTTTCAGAAGAAATGCTGCAGAAGTAATGACAGTACAAAATGTAACTGTAAATGGGCACATTATGATTGAACAGTTAGATAAGCCTGCGTTTAACAGTGTTTGCTCGAGAAATGCTGTGAATTAACAGAATTTCACAAAATAGTCAACTAATCAAGGAAGTTTCAAAGATAAGCACAAAAGTAAAGGGGGAAAATCAGACCACAAATTAAGTAGCACTAGTTACAACGCTATTCTGACTATTTCTGCATTATAACAGTATGAATATTATACACAATATGGAAATAAATATATGTAGAAAATGTACACACAGTAAAAATGATTTTTTAAAGTTGTAAACAAAACAATTGAGTACTGTCAGTCTTTCTAGTCTTTTAATTTTAATTCAGTGTTACTTGTTTTTTGTAATTATTTGTGAAATTTACTAGAATTTCTGAGTAAAAATTGATTCAATATAAATCCAGCATTTACTGATTTTCCATTTGAATGAATGACATACATGATTTATATCTCATATGATTAATTATTGATAATAATACCAAACATGAAGACATTTTTTAATGCAAAATTGAATAAAAAGCCCAATGTCAACATGACAGTTTTTCCCCCAGGATGCAACATTATGAGGACGTGACAACAATAAAGCTGCTTTTTACACTTATCTCAGAATAATGCCTACTGCTTCACTATTAAATACTATTCTCAAAACATGAAAGAAAAACAACAACAACAACTTTATGTAGCTTAATGAAAATTATTTTGTGACATGTTTTTAAACATGACACAACATCTTAAGAATGTGGCACTTGTGCAAAACAGTCAAAGATCTTAATCTTGCACATGTTTACATAAAAAAGAGCTCGATTTAAACAAAGGTGACGCCCAAAAAGACAAGCTTTCTTTTCTTAAAACGACAGACATTATGTTCTACCTGAATGTCCTGATATAATATCTAGCATCACCAGGTGACAGTCTTCGTGAGCAAATACAGGCGCATGTACAAGATGTTAATAAAAACAAAGACTTCAAATGTTCACGCTGATATACAGTATGTCTTTGGATTTTGTTTTTGGATGGACAGCAAAATGTAGACAGCAGCTCAGATGCAGAGCAGATGGCTGACAAATGTCCTGGCTGGAAGCAACGTTCTACATAATTTGATAATCCTCTGTGCTGCTACTCTGTTTTATAGCTCAGAGAGACTGTACAAGCTTCTTGTAGGAGGATGGTAGCTGTAACAAAATTGAGTCAGACTGAGAAAACACGAAAGAAGGGAAGAAAAGACAAAAAATAAATAAAAAATAAAAAAGTGAGAAATTTGCCTTACTGAAGACTTTAGATCTGAAGACAATCTGGATGCCAAACTATATAATCTATTACAAAGCTCTTATTTTGGTTGTGTAAATAAGAAGTAGAAAAGCTTAACATATATTTCAATTAATACAGCAAAATATTTTATCATAACTAAAAATATTTTATCATAAGTTCTGCATTGAAGTTAAATAACACAGTTTACACAATCTCAGTTTTGAAAGATGGAATGATAGAATAACTCCTTTCCTTAGCCAGTAATGACTCTCTTCTCACTGAAAGGCTGTAATCTTAAAAGGCTTCCTGTGAAGTTGTCTTGTGTGCAGCACTCTGGCATTTAATCCATATTTAAAGCACCAGAATTTATACTTTGACTCTAATTGCTTGAGTGTTTGGTGATGGCAGCAGTATTCAGCCTTCACAGGTTTATTTTTATGAAAGTATTTGAGAGAAATGTAGTTTTCGGGAGTCAAATAACATCATGTCCTAGAGTTATTGTCTTAGTACATATGCTCTGACATATTGAGCTTTTGATTGAGCTTTTGGGTGATCCAAGCACATGATATTTACTGAGCCCATTCCTGCCCTCTTTAAAAGTGGCAAATAGATCACAAAGGTGGTGGAGAATGCGGGCAAAATGTCTAAAAGTATACTTCAAATGAATTTCATTCCAAAAATTCTCAATAAAAACAGTTGAATTTTATTCAGAATGGACTATTTTATACAATATTTATATTTGTATGCTTATTTGAGTGTTAGCTTAGCAACATGCTAATTCCAAATACTGAAATACGATAACAGCACATCATATTTCCTGAGCCCATTCCTGTCCTCTTTAAAAGTGGCAAAATGGAGAATGCGGGAAAAATTTCTAAAAATATGCTTAAAGGCCATGTAAAGGCAATTCAGAGAATTGTTTCTAAACATTAGAAATGTATTGCTGAAACACATTACAAAGACGGTGAACTATGTAGTACTGAATTGTGGATTTAGACCGTTAAATAGTTTTTCACCATTTTTGTGTTCAGGATTTTTTGGGCGGGCCTGAAATCATGTCTTGATGGAGCCTCTGAGAATGGCCCGTCCCCTAACACTAAGAGGTGTGTTCGACTTGAAGCAGCGCTGCGCAGACCGATCGTTGTGTAACATTAAAGTACTGTGAGAGCAATACTAAATCATTAAAATTTGTCTGGGTGGTTAATAACACATTTTTCTGTGGTGTGTCAAACTCAGAACACACATTTAATATTGCTTTACACGGACTGTAAATTTAATTTAATTCCAAAAATTCTCAATAAAAACAGTTGGGTTTTATTCAGAATGGACTATTTTATACAATATTTGTATTTGTATGCTTTTTGGAGTGTTAGATTTTTTTTGAGTATTAGTATTTGAGTACAATTCCAAATATTTAAATACAATAAAAATGTATTGAAAATCAATTGTCACTCAAGTCTGCCTATGTCGACTGTTGAAATTTTGGATTAGAGCAGTGGTCTTCACTATTTTTTTCATGGGAGCCGCACTGATAGGGCAAAGTCAATCGGAGAGCCACTTTTACCACGAAGTATCAAAAGTTACACCCAGTCATAAATAGCATGTCTTTTTATTAATCTGTCATATGCAATGCAATGCAATACAAAAGGGGCTATCGTTCTTTATCATTTACCAGTCAAATATGTAACGGAGACAAGATTATAAAAAACAAACAAAAAAAAAAAAGCAGGATTACCTTAATGCTGGAAAGACCTTAAGTTATTTAATTTTTTTATACTAGCCCATCGTGTATCTAACCATCCAAGTGCACATTCGGCGTTAAGAGCTGTTAAGATTAAAACTGGCAACTCCGCAGTGAGTCAGTGTCATGGACGTTGGACAGAGCAAGTGTAAATATCTTTTCTAGTCTATATTTCCATCTTGTAATGCCGCTGTTTTAGGTATTTTTTTAAATATATATATAAATTATTTGTAATAGAGCAGACACTGTCTCTGACCGTGTCTACACCGGACTCACAGTTGTCGTGCCGCGCCCTGCTGCGCTAAAAGTCTGTCTACACTTGACGCGACAAAACGACAGTTGCAAATCATTTGAACGTAGTGTCAGTACAGTTCGTCTTAAATAGAACGAGGCATCAGTTTACTGATGGGGATCATGTCACATCGCATGGCGCCGCGCCGCATCCAGTGTAGACAACATCACTGGGTTCTATTGTCTTTTGTCGGATCGCGCCACTCGCGTCCGGTGTAGACATGGTGTGAGTTTTTTTTTAATGGGTTATGTTATAGCCCTGCTTGTTTTTAATGTTTTTATGAAATATCTGTATTGACTGCATGATCATATCATCGTATTATTTACTGCCATGCGAGCCACAAAGTA
>NW_015653457.1:187349-197038 GCF_001515625.1 Sinocyclocheilus rhinocerous | reverse complement strand
ATCGTCCCAGTACTTTAGTACTGTACATTTAGTTCTGGAACTAAAGTGGTGCGGAAGGCCCTAATGTTTGTGTAGAGCAGTGGTCTTCACTATTTTTTTCATGGGAGCCGCACTGATAGGGCAAAGTCAATCGGAGAGCCACTTTTACCGCGAAGTATCAAAAGTTACATCCAGTCATAAATAGCACGTCTTTTTACGAATCTGTCATATGCAATACAATGCAATACAAAAGGGGCTATCATTCTTTATCATTTACCAGTCAAATTTGTAACGGAGACAAGATTATAAAAAAAAAAAAAACAGGATTACCTTAATGCTGGAAAGACCTTAAGTTATTAAATTTTTTTATACTAGCCCATCGTGTATCTAACCATCCAAGTGCACATTCGGAGTTAAGAGATTAAAACTGGCACCTCCGCAGTGAGTTAGTGTCATGGATGTTGGACAGAGCAAGTGTAAATATTTTTTCTAGTCTATATTTCCATCTTGTAATGCCGCTGTTTTAGGTATTTAAAAAAAATATATACATTATTTGTAATAGAGCAGACACTGTCTGACCGTGTCTACACCGGACGCGACAGTTGTCGTGCTGCGCCCTGCTGCGCTAAAAGTCTGTCTACACTTGACGCGACAAAGCGACAGTTGCAAATCATTTGAACGTAGTGTCAGTACAGTTCGTCATAAATAGAACGAGGCATCAGTTTACTGATGGGGATCGTGTCACATCGCATGGCGCCGCGCCGCATCCAGTGTAGACAACATCACTGGGTTCTATTGTCTTTTGTCGGATCGCGCCACTCGCGTTCGGTGTAGACATGGTGTGAGTTTTTTTTAATGGGTTATGTTATAGCCCTGCTTGTTTTTAATGTTTTTATGAAATATCTGTATTGACTGCATGATCATATCATCGTATTATTTACTGCCATGCGAGCCACAAAGTAAAGCTTGGCGAGCCGCATGAGGCTCGCGAGCTGCGCAATGAGTAACACTGGATTAGAGCCACAGATCAAATTGAGCAAAATTTAAAACTTATGTTCACGGCAAAGATTAAACAAACCACATTCTGTCATAATCAAATCTGCTTTGAAACAAACCCTGGCCCTTCCTGTGTAATTCTCACACAATTCAGTCACACAATCAAGATATCAGTTCAGAGTATTCTGGTCTTTACCAGAGGACAAGAGTCCAGATTGATTTTCTTTCCGTCTTAATTCCTCCCCACAGTGTTAAGGGCAAATGAAGTTCTTCCATTTAGCTGCAGGCGACTGCTGCCATGTCACAGTTTGAGTCTGGCAGTCTGCTGTGAATTTTTCCAGCTTCATTTTGTTTATTGCACTATAATCTGACATGGTCTCATGTGACAGATTTCGCTTTTTAGAACCCATTTATATAATTCTTTTGCATACGGTAACAATGTTTATAAAACATACATTTGCAGGTCTAAAATTGGATTGTTGGAGTCACATTTGAAGCTATTATATTCGCACACCTGTGACTGCACATCAATTATATCAAAATTCAAAAAAGTACAACTGAGAGTACCATGACGCGAGCGTGTGGTGGCGCTGACCCAGATTCAAAATATCTTAAATTGTGTTCCGAAGACGAACGAAGGTCTTACAGGTTTCGAACAACACGAGGGTGAGTAATTAATGACAGAATTTTCATTTTTGGGTGAACTAACCCTTTAAACATTTCTGGCCTCGCCCCTGCCATACAGACAAATAAAAACAAAATCTTAAATAAATGTTCAATATCAACCAATATATATCCAATATCTATACAGATAAACAAAAAGAATCTCAGCAGATAACCGGTGTGGTACCGATACATTTTGCATCTTTACAGAAAAACATTATTTTTAACATATTGCGCCGAGTGTGATATTAGCACCAGTATGACCCCAATGAAAAAATTTGATAAATGGATTTGCAAGTAGTCATGAATAAATAGGAAATGTGTCTGCTTGAGTGCATGCTGGAAAATGGACCTACTAAAGATAACAAAATGATCCCCCTTGGAATGGGGAGGTAGCTAATGTGCCTTAGCGAGACCCCTCATTGCAGCTAATTCATGCTTCAGTGGCACCTCTGCAATATGGAGCCACATCCACCGTCAAGGATGGAGACACTGCAGTCGGCTTTAAAATCCTTTTCATTTGCAGACGTATGTTAATGACTAGATATTAGCTTCCTGGAAAGTCATCTTTGTGGTGATTCATCTGAGTAATAAGTACCTTAAGCTGGATACTATCTCAGTAAAAGTATGGGGCTATTTCTCTAATGTGCAGAGTTATAAGGCAAACAGAAAGTGTGTGCGCAGTCCCTGCTGAGAGATCTCAGTGTGCTTCCTTCATAGTATTGGCACAAAACAAGGCTCTCAGCAAGAGGCGTGGACATCCTCCTTCTCACTCTCTCTAGCTCTTACTTGGAAAAGAAAAAATATATATTTTGATTCATTCAGTAGGGAAAACATCAGGAAATAACATGAGCCAGACTTGAACTTTTGTCACCCGTATGAGTTCCACAACTCTATGACCCTGTTTACACCATGTAGTAACATCCTTCTCAAAGTTTTTTGTGATTGCATTGCAAGTGGTAGGTTTCTAAATTTGTGACTATATAATAACTGACATCACTTAAATTTTCACATAAAAAGTATCTAAAAAGAAAAGAAAGACCAAAACTGAATCTTAACCACTAAGCCATTGGTTCTCGGTGCTCTGGTTCACTAAATGTGAAAATAAGACCTTAGATAATGTGAGAGTAATTTAAGAGGCAAATATCTCCCTTCATTTAACGTCTTCCGACATGTTATCCTCTGCAGATGTGCTTCATTGCACCTAATCAAATAAATATGTAATTGAACAGGGATGAACTGCCTGACTGCTGCCCATCGCGTGGGAGCAGTTATAGTTTTAGGAATTTGAATTGAATTCATTAACATATTAATTCTACAATCACTGAGAAATTACTCAAATTCATTTAAATGAGCAGAAAGGTTTGGCTGGTTAGCATGGTCCAGTTAGCCCTACTGGTAGAGGCCAAAACAAAACAAAAAAAGATGAGCAGCTGCTACTGAGATGAATGGGAATACTAACAGCTGTCTACACATTCATGATGTTAACAGATAGCTTTCTTCAGGGAGACCTGCTTGACGCTAACGTTAGCTTTTAATATATATTTTACATCTCCTTGATGCTAACAGACAAATTTCTTCATGTATTATTTAACTCCTTATTGCTAACATTAGCTTTCTGTGAGTATTATAAACCTACTAGATGCTAACATTAGCTTTCATGGGTATTTGATGTTAATGAATTAGCTTTCTTGAGGTATAATGCACCTCCTTGATGTCAACAGATGGCTTTCTTCAAGTATTATAGACCTTCTTGATGCTAACATTAGCTTTCTTGGGTATTTGATGTTGACAAATTAGCTCTATTCAGCCATAATACACCTCCTGATGCTAGCTTTCTTTAGGCATTTTAGATCTCCTTGATGCTAACATTAGCTTTCTCAGATATTTGATGCTAACAAATGAGGAATACTACACCTCCTCGATGCTAACCAAGAGTTTTCTTTTGTATTAATACATCTCCATGATGCTATATAGCTTTCTTGTGTTACCATGTTTTTACTACAAATAAAAGCAAAAAAACAAAAAAAACATGGTTGTTATAGTTAAAGTCTGCATGAAATCAAAATTGACTTTATTTACTTTACTAGCGCACATTGCTAGTCTTGATGTAAACAATTAATCTGTGCAAGTTAATCCGCTGAAAAAAATAGTTTGTTTTGGTAATCTTTAATCAAAATCTGATCATTTGCTTCCGCTCTGGAATGGCATTCCTTTTCTGATGACGTCAGTTTGACGGCTTGGGCAGAATATCCTTAAACACACCGCTCCAACCGTTAGATTGCTATGAGTGAGAGACAGAGAGGAGGAGCGCAAACATAAAACCATGCCCTCTATTCAATATTCCGTTTCAGATGGAAATACGTCACTACACTGAAATAAAGTCGGCAGCAACTTCCAGTTCACGTGGACTTTAAACTATGGTAACTACAAATTAACCATGGTTTTACTACACAAACCATATAGTTTAACCATGGTAGGCCTATTTGTAATACAACTGGTTATACAAATATAGTCAATACACCAAATAAAGCCATGGTTATTAACATTTTTCTATAATAAAACTATAGTTAATTTTCGTAAGGGATACCTTCACGATGCTAAGAATGTTAGCTTTCTACAAGTACTCTATTATAAACATATTTGATGCTAACATTAGCTTTCTCAGGTATTTTCTTGAGGTACATTACTACTTGTTGCTAACATATAACTTTCTCCAGGTATTATACACATCTTTGATGCAAAACCGATAGCTTTTCCATGGTATTGTCTTGCGTGATGCTAACATTAACTTTCTATGAGTATTATAGTTTCCATGATGCTAACACATAGATTTCTCCAGGTATTATAGCTTCATACTTGTTTTTAAGACATTATTGATGCATTATTGATAACAGATTTAATAATCTTAAAAAAAGTTATAAAGTTTTTTTTCATTTGGGTGATTTTCTCAGTAAATATGTCATCCGCTCATAATTAATATATTAATGACTTAATACTGAAAAAAATCATACAAATCAAAATATTTCAACCCTAAATAATTAGTGCATTTTTCCTCTATTAATGAATAGATGAAGCCTTTGACTTCAGGAAGGGGATTTCTGTGACTGCTGACTCATAAAAGTGATGTAATGGTCCTGTTGTGTTGATTGCTGACATCAGCTCAGTATAATTCTATTTAAGCGGCCATTCATCGTCAAGATTCCATCACCCTTGCATTCAGTGACCGAAATTAACTCCTTTATATTTATCTTACAGTTCGATCGAGAAGCTGAGCTTTGGAGCAGCCGGAAAAACATCTTGCCTCCACAGAGAGATGTCTGTGCTCAATAACAATAAAAATAATAACCAGACCTTTATATTTGCTAACAAAATTCAAGTGGTGCATCTAGATGGTTGCTAGAGCTAATCTAAGTGTTTGTCTACTGGTTCAAAATTAGAAGTGCTCACCAAGAAGTTTCTATAATATTGCTAATCTTGCATAGCCAGTCTTGGTAGTTTTAGCTTATTCTGACCAAGTACCGTCTATTTAGACAAGAAGAGACCTATTGACTAACAAGTAAAGCGACAGCCCAGTTTTTATTGTTTCACATGCTTTTAAGGGTAGTTATTTGAAGTACTTACACAAGCAGTTTTTTTCATTTGTAAGTCACAGGTCTGTTTTGATCTTGAGTACTACAGGAAAAAAAATAATGTTAAATTAAAATAGAAGTATAACTATGAATAGTAAGAAAATTAATGCTGTCAACGATGGTGCGTCGAATTGAACTCAATGGTATTTTAACTTGTTATGGCAATTCATAACTATTTTTTAAATTTTTTAACAAGTTTTCATTCGATCTGCTTGCGCCCCCACTGACAGATAAGTTTAAGGGTTGGACCATCATGCTTAGTTTTTTTTTAAAGTCATACGTTTTTGTACAAATCAAATCGTACAAATTCATATAAAAACCACAACACTGGTAAAATAGTTACATTTCCTCATGAAATTGATTTGTCAGTTTGGTAGATTCAATGCAAAAAACAAAAAAACAAACTAAATATAATTATGAATAGGTAGTATACAAAAATGAATGGCCTGATCAACCACACATTTTGTTGATGTTAAAGGTGTTGTTTCGAACGGAATTCAGTAGTATTTTAATGTAAATGTCATTGCAATGTGCAACTATTATGTATTGGCAAATTGGCGGCAGCAAATTTTGCAAAAATTTTGTATTTGAATTTTGTATCTCATTTGTGAGTTTTCATACAATCTGCTTACACCCCATGGACGGATAGGTTTTAGGGGTGGGACCTACATTCTTACCCCTCCTCAAAAAAGTCATATGTCTTCGTGCAAATCAAAGTATACAAATTCATATGAAAATGGCAACTTGTAAAAGAGTTACGTTTTCTCATGAGATTGATCTCCCAGTTAGTTTAAACTAGCCAAATTAGCCAGATGCTAACACTGAGATGTGCATGACATGCCCTCATCCTTGAAAACCATGAACAAAGCTATGCAAAATACAAGAAAATACGACTCAGACTACATTTTTTGCAACACTTAACCCTAAGTATTAGCGACCCTAGTGAAAAAAAAAATACTAAAAAGCATTTGAAATACATTTATTTTAAGTGTACTAATACATTTACATATTTATGTGCTTAATAAAAATACCATGCAATTGTAGTTTTGGTATTCTAAACTGGTATACTTAAAGTCTGCTAAACTACTAATTTTGTACTTAATGCACTTTAATTGTGCGGACGTAGTGCTGAGGTCCAACTAATGATATACTTAAGTATATCTGATTGTGCTAAAATGGAACTATTGCAAGTATACTTCAGGTACACTTTAAATATCTTGCATTTAAAGACTGATATTATACAGAGATCATATTAATAGTGATATTAAAACACATTTTAGGCATAATTTTAAGAAATATGCATTGTGTAATAAAGAAATACTCCAAATAAAGTTTCATTATAATTTTATATCAGTAAGTCTTAAGTCATACGTCAAAAAATATGTTAATGGATTTGAAGTATACTTAGTATGAAATAAATAAATTAATAAATTAATTAATAAATTATTTTTTTATTAGGGGATACTTGCTGTAGCAAACATCACTAATAATCATGTAAATAAAGCTCAAGGTAAATAAAGCAAAAGCAAACAGGAAATGAGAGAAACAATTTCACACATGTAATTCTGTACATGTGTGAATCCACTGGTGGATTCCGGGGAACTTTATTGCTCACTGTAAGCTCTACAAAGATCGCACCTCTACAAGGCTGTGATTAAACAGGACTGGGCCAGAGTCATTAATATGGACTGCTCATTATATCGCACTCGTTTCTCCAAGTCTGGTGTGGTGTTTCTAATGCTGGTGTGTGAGGTGTTTTCACAACCCGATGACACCTACCTTCTGTGCTCTGTGGCTCAGGAAGTGTCTGAAATGTGGGCCGTAACAGGTGGCGGTTGACAGGGTACTGCGTCTTCTTGTAGTCCTACCCAGTCTGTCTGGCGAACTGAGAAAAGTCTCAAAATGATGAGTTTTACATACCCCATTGACTCCGGGAATGTGCGTTGTGGTGGGAGGTCCACGATACAAAGGACACCAGGACAGTCGAGGCATAAAGATGGGCCGAGTGATCTGAATGATGCATGAATCTCTCTGAAGGCACAGAAACTGCAGCTTTTTACTGAAGACAGAGGAGCATTCTAGGACTTATCATTAATTAATCGGGCTGTGGAGTGCTTTTTTAAGTGCACTCAAAAAAGGATGGGTAATCTGTGTAAAATCAAACATAGAAATTAAATGTGAATTTAACACGTTAATTTAGTGCAATTAAGTATAGAAAAAGAATAGTCTGATAAAAATAAAACGTTTTCTCTATAGCAATTGCGAAGCTACACAAACTTTGAAGATCAAGAAAAAAATATAATTTGTTATCATTTACTGTACATACATAGTTCACCCAAAAATTTAATTTTGCTGAAAATTTACTTACCCTCTGACCATCCAAGATATGGATGAGTTTTGGAGAAATTTAGCATTACATCACTTGCTCACCAGTGGATCCTCTGCAGTGAATGGGTGCCGTCAGAATGAGAGTCCAAACAGCTAATAATAGATAAAAACATCACAATAATCCACAATTAATCCACACAACTCCAGTCCATCAGTTAACGACTTATGAAGTGAATATCCAGTTAAAATTTGAGTCCTCTAACCATAATATGGTTAGAGTCATCTGGATCAGGAGAGAAATATGCATAGATCAATTACCAAAAACAGGTCAAAACAATATATGTCAGTGGATTTTGATGTGAGAAGACAAAAGGGGATCCTTTTTTAACTAAACTTTTTTATAGACTCATATTTTGGCCATAAGGGACGGTTTAAAGTTACATTTAGGATTTGTTTCTTACAAACACTCAGCTTTTCACTTCACAAGATGATAATTGATGCAGCCATGTAATTATTGTGATGTTTTTATCAATCTGTTCGAACTCTCATTCTGACGGCACCCATTCACTGCAGAAGAAATTTTCAGCAAATTTTCATTTTTTTGGGTGAACCGTTCCTTTAAGCCACCTTAGATACTGCAAGCTATCTAGTAATATCATATTAAGGTACACATACACATACACATACCTTGGCTGGGCACACGCCGCTAAATGGATACCCTTGGTGTTGGACAGTTCAGGGCCATTTTAGCCTGTCTTAGCCTTTTATTCTTACTGAGGCCAAACCCCCCAAAGACACTGAAAAAAGCAATCTCACACTGCAAAAGCTCTGACTTCACTAAGACGATCTCAGTATACCGAAAGGGATTTCAGCATTCCAAGATCGTCACGCAATAACTTGGATTGAATTTGCCTATTGTAATCTTTTTATATATTTTGCATATCATTGAGTGCCTTGCACTCTCAGTGTGGATTGAATAAATATTGATTCAGACAGTGGCTAGCTGGCTCAATCTCCAAAAATAAAACAAAGAATATGGCTGTTTGCAGACTTAGGCGGCCTTGATCTATCCGCTCCTACCCTTAAAGTGAAAATTCACAAGAATAGCAGATTACCTTGAGCTCACCAAACTGGAAAAGCCAAAAAAAGCACTTTATTCTCCTTTCTCCTGACTTAAGCCTCTGTCCTGGCCACGGTGATTTATCGATCCTCACTTGTGCAACCTGAGCTAAGGAAGGCCTGTTTCCTTGTTTCCTTGGTTACTGTGCTCTCGCTGTCATAACCTAACAGTGTCAGAAGCTTCGCCCATAAATAGTCCAGCAACTAAGCCCGGTGTGGAATGTGTACGCCATTTATCTCCCACAATGTGTCATTTTCAATTACTGTAAAACATTAATTTAGCACATCAGGTTATGAAGCTGTTTTTTGTTTACTTCAATGCGGGCCTTTACACTATAGGTACAGTTGTAGCAACAATTGTGACACACATATAACTGTAGGCATTCCTTTGTTTTAGAAAGTTGTGGGACACAGATGTGCAAGTTGTGATGTGTTTTAATTGCATGTTGATATTAATTAGATTCTGCACAAATTACTTAACATGACGTTAAAACATTAAGTCTTGATAAACAATCGATGTGACCGAATAGTCTGGAACGTTTATTCTGTAGCAGCACATTTCTCAGTCAAAACTGAAATGTAAGCAATAACATTATGAAATATCCAATTACTTAAAATACTAAAAGTCATTTAAATAATTTCAGTTGCATTTTGTGTGTCAGCAAGTTCTCATTGCACAGTGCATACTGTATATACAGTGTCTCTGTGTGTGTGTGTGTGTGTGTATATATACATACACACACACACACACACACACACACACACATATTATTGGACATATATATATATACCCGTATTATATTATCATATAATTTGTATTATATAAATTGTATATCCTTATATGCATTAAATGTTAAATATTATAAAATATTATAATAGTATATATTCAAATGTTAAACATTTGTTTATAGATAGAGATTTTAAAAAATAAAGAATATATATATATATATATATATATATATATATATACAC
>NW_015653457.1:180604-187087 GCF_001515625.1 Sinocyclocheilus rhinocerous | reverse complement strand
ATATTGTTAAAATATTAAAAAGTATAAAACATTAAACATTAAAAGAAATCATTTATAATATATGAATACATATTAAGATATGTACAATTTTATACGGACATTGTACATTTAATATAATAATATGATATAGTTACAAGCGAGCTGCACGTACACTAGAGAATATTGGCAGTTTCTAACAGCCAATCCACCACTAACCACAACGATCACTTAGAAAAAATATTAAAAATGACTAATTACAGCACTGGATTGTCACTCACAGGAAACATGTGCGAAAACCCCTGCTTGACAGTCTGAAGATGCATCCTCTCTAGTGCATACAAGTCTGCCATAAGCATATTAATAAAGTGGTTGAAAAAAAAAATCACTGACAAAAAGTGATTGACATGCCCCACTCAAACTTATATGTTAAAAATGTTATCAATACAAATGACTTTGTCAAAAAAGAAACAAAGTTGTGCCTGTCTGTTTCGCTGCTCTTCTGAAACAATGTTAAGTTAATGTGACACGACAACTTGTGTAGCAATTACTAGTCTGTAATTAGTCTGCTGCACCTAAGGCCATGATATGCTAATGATAAAGAAATTAGGGTGTCAAAAAAAAACAGCACATGTGAGTTGAATTACCACAAAATCTTGCTAATCTGAATTAAAATCAGCGAGCATGATTGATAAGACGCTTACGGCAGGTTTAGCCTACTTGCGTATGGGATGTGAGTGAATGAAATGTGACTTTAAATATTGCTGGCTTTCTTCTTACTTTCATACACACACACACACACACACACACACACTTTTAACTCTAAATTAAGGTTTAGCTGCATTCTGTTCTGCAGTTTGTTTTGTATTACCCTAATACATCCTTCACTGTTGTGATCTTCTCTGAGGACCTTATTTGTCCTTAATCCAGACTGAGCGTGCTCTAGGTGATTTGGGCCCGGAGCATTTTCATCATCTTTTCAGTGCATTTTAAAAACCACCTCTGATAGCACATCTAGTAAACATGTTTCAGACAAGTCCATCAGCTTTCTCTCCTGACCAATCAATTGAGTGGCCAGGGCTTAAAGCGCCCTGGAAATAGATTGAGGATTTCAAACAGTCAAGAGTGCACTTAAGCATGTGGATAAATCGGCTAACATTTCCATCCGCGGCCCAGCATGGCATATTAATGGCCGTTATATTTGGTTTTGGTCACATCTGACCACCAAAGAATGCTTTTAAAGCTTCCACTCGATGTAGTTTGCCTGGCAAAGAGGAATACAACAACTAGAGGCATGTGAATTTTCTGGGGTTTATGGATTTGAGCTGTCTGAGGAAGCGAATTGCTGCCCACACACAAAATAAGATGCAGAAGATAAAGGAGGAGGTGACATTTAGGGCTTGCCAAATGCAAAATCTGAGGGTTTTAAATGAAGCCTGGGCTCAGCTCTTGGTTTCTTGGATTTATGCTCAAAGGCCATGCTTCTGACTTTGGGCTCACAGCGGATAGTGCAAATTCCATAGTTGTAAATGAAAATGTACTGAAATTACAGCTTGCTCTGGGCAGCAATGCAGTTTTCTGCCCAAAGCATATACCATGGCATTCATAATACATTTAACTTCTGGAATGTGAAGTCTTTCTGAAGAAAATATAACATGCAGTCAAATTAATTTTTTATTTATATTCTATTGTTATACATTCAATTATTATTTATATTTTTATAACAATTTAAGATGCCATTTTAATATTTAATATATTTAATATTAAATATCTATTGTATATTACATATCTATTGTAATATTAACATTTCCTTTCAATATAACAATTTCATATATTATATTATCTTATGTATACTACCTTGAAAATATGAATGCATGAACTATATTTTATTCAATTATTATTTACATATTTAGAAAAAAAATTAAGAAACACCTAGTATAACAATTAAATATAATATCATATAACATATACAAAGTAATAACATTAAATATACAATTTAATTTCAATATATAATTTGTTATAATTTATAACATAAAACCATTTAATTTAGCCTATATTAACTAGAAAACATGAAAACATTAAGAAAAATTAACACCAGACAGACAGACAGACAGATAGACAGATAGATAGATAGATAGATAGATAGATAGATAGATAGATAGATAGATAGGTAGACTTATTCATTTTATGTTAGTCTTCAAGACAGATATTTAGAATGAACTTTAATCAATTTATATTACTTTAGATACTATATTTATATTATATTCTTAAAATAATTCTAATGCCAGCAATGCATCTTTCTAAGACCACCACGTGTGTGCTCATCGCTGTTAGCAGTGTGTGTTTGACCACTGGTGCCTTTTGCTGCTCTCTACAGCGTTTTGTGGTTCCAGCGACTGTCTGCATCATCAGCGAATTTGGCACTTTTCATTGGATAATCTCCCACAATAAGAGCCCCTCCAACCCATTTCACATTATCTGATGTTATCGCACACGCCCAAAGTCCAATTTCTCAGTTCAATCACAAAACAGCCAGCAGATAAGAAAGTCACCCTCAACTTGCACACCTTGATGAGCCAATGAAGATGAAGAGCTGCACGAGAGATAGCAGGCTTTTCTGGGACGGGGTGAAGATCTTCGGTCATCAGAGCCGTCCGGTGGGTCAATCCTGTTAAGCAGGGCATTTTGAACTCTGTTACATTAAAACATGAATATGTCAGTGTTGTGATTTAAGAATATTTCTGTAAAAAAAAAAAAAAAAAAGGAATATCAAAGTAGCAGAAATGTGCTCTGATCAAGCTCAGGCTTTTTATCAATTACAGTTTTATTATTTACAAAATGGCAATGCAATAAACAAGACAGAAAGATAGAGAGCTAAAGTTAGCCATTGATCAGAGGGATTGGAAGTCAGCTTACATGAGGTTGCAGACTTGAAGTCAGTTTTGATTATTAACCATCTTTTAACATACAAATAATAAAAGAAAATAAATAAAATAAATAAGTAATATTTGACAGTGTGACAAATATGACAAATAATACCACTAATCATCACAGAATTTAACTCGTCCATTGCTAATCATTACTGATATTTCTGCCGTTATTTTTTGACCACTTTCTGGAGAGTGATGTTATTAAAAGCTTTTGTTATTTTAAGGGTTATTACAAAATACTAAAAGGATGTGAAGTGATATTGAGAAATTGAATATATATATATACAGGTATATATATATATATATATATACACAAATTGATTATAATTTAAAGTAGTTTTACCTAAAAAACATGAAACAAAAACATTAGCTTGAAAAATTAAGAAATACCTGAAATAAATAAATATATCATAAAATATATAATTTATTAAATATTACCTAGAAAACATTAGCTAGAAATACCTGCAATTATAATTATTATATTACAATAATTATAATATGTTATATGTAGCAACTTAATATAATAATAATTTAAAATGAACATTTTTAAATTACTTACAATTTATCATTTTGTAATATTGTATATATATATATATAAACAATTTAATGTTCTATCTTGTATTGTATTGTATATTATAAAAAATATATCATTAGCTATAAATACCTGAAATTAGAATATTATCTTATAAGCAAAAACTTAATATAATAACAATTTAAAATTAACATTTAATAATTGTATCATTTATCATTTTGTAATTTCTTATACATAAACAAAATTTTATGTAATATTTTATAAATTGTATTACATATTCTTAAAACAAATTAACTGAATAAATTACCAGTATTTCATGTTTCATGAATTTTTTTTTTCATGTAGTATGTACCCTTATAATCACATGGCAAAAATGTCAAAATCCACAAAATGCTAAATATTTAAAATTGACCCCTATGTTCAATTAAAGAAGCAGCATGAATGTATGTTAACAATTTTTGATTTTGGGTAAACTGCTTGAGTGTGATATTGTAATTTGTTTTTCTTTTAATACAATATAACACTTAAAGGAATGAGTATGACCAACATCTCTAACTGTAAATTCCATCCAAAATATTACGCCGCATATACAGTATGATGGGGACCCGAAAATGCACTGCATTACAAGAATGGGGCAGTTAATTATACGGCTGTCGATGACTCTGGACGTTCCTTCTGATGAGAGGAAGGCAATGAAAGCCATAAGAAATGACAGCAGGGCTAGTATTCACATGTAATTGCTCACCCAGGGAGGAAGCAAAGAGACTAGTGGTCTAGTGCTCACCCGAGGTGTCAGGTTCTGTCAGGATGATGAAACTCCACACAGCCCACAGACTAGCTTTGAGACTGCCGGGTGCCAGGGGGGATGTCAATTTTTGACTTTATAAATCTAAAATTGATGAAATATGAGGACACTCTTCACCGGCTATGGCTTAGTTTTATATTTTAGAGGTCCTTTACTGTAGCCGCTCGGGATTCGGCCCCTGATTCATGTTACACCAAAGCCAAGAGCCTTTGAAATGTGAGAGTTTGTTCCAAATACCACAACACTGTGTACAGCAGATCTGATTTCAGCCCGCTTCATCCGATTTTCACTCTGCTTATCATGTGGAGGAATTCAAAGTAATCAGCAGATTTGTACATGTTTCTTCAACTACAGGCACTTTTGTACACATATATATATATATATATATATATGGACGATTGATGTTCAAAAGTGGAAGTACAGTATACAGTAAAAATGACATGATAATATTCTAGTCACAACTTATCTTTACATTGATTTGCTTTATTTTCTTCACACATCACCAGGGCAGGACTTACAGGGCCGGGGGGCCCTGGGCTTGAGGTTATGTTTGGGCCCCATACCTATACTACAAATGCCCTCAACTAAAACATTATTATGGAGTAACACAAAATACACAAAAATGTAAATATGCTTTCAGGTTCATATACTGTATACAATTAATAGGCAACATGTCTAGCCTAGTCAAAGTTTAGATGTAATATTAAATAGTCACTATAATACAATAAACAGGATGTTTAAATAAAAATGCCAAATTACATTTGATCATGTGACGACGATGTTTTTTAAGCGCGTTAGCCTGGATTACATAATGAATAATAGTTTAGCATTCAAATACATCGCAAATATGGACACATTTAATTGGATTAATGCCGAATGAGAGAGGTAGGCTGCGCGAGAACGCCGTTTGCTTTCAGTTTCGCATTGAATTAGCCTAATTCATTTTGGTTTGTTTAGCAACTTATATTTTTCATTCTTGTTTTCTTCTGAAACCGTTCAAAATAGCCTATAGGCTAGGTATTGTGTTTATTGTTTGTACATGATAATATTTCGCTTTATTTACCAGTGTTATTTATGAATGTAATAATGCGATTTGTGCTTATATTTTTTAACCTAAACTACAACGTAACATTAATGTAGACCTACATACCGGTATCTAAATATAATTTCATATATTTTATGCTATATAGACCTACCACGTTACCCTCCACTGGATGTAGAATGAGCAGCATTAAACTACATTTTGGCATTTTACAATACTTATGTGGATATTTTGGATGAAAGTAACTCAAAAGTAACTCAAAAGTAGTGTAATGCATTACAATTCAGAGAGAGTAATATTGTAATGTAACTAATTACTTTCAAAAGACAGTAACTAGTAATATATAATGTATTACATTTTGGAAGTAACTTGCCCAACACTGTTCTTTATTGTACATTTGTGATCCTGCAGATATTCTATAGTCTCTGGACGTGTGAGAGTGCTCAAAACTCTTCAGATTAATTTAGTGGAACATTAATATAATATAGAATCATCCTCTGTAAAGAAATGAGAAATGGCGTGAACGTGAGAATTTATCATTATCTTTCTAAATGTGTGCTCTTTTGGGCTAAAGGCTTAATGGAACTGTTTAAAGTAGCCATGTGATCACAAATTAATCGGCGGTTCGGCGCAGACGTGATTTAATACGTGTGTCCTTTTTCTGTGTGAAAAAAATCATAAATTCCAGTTTATGCTGTTTGATTATGGCTTCGAAGGTCGTAGTTGGAAGTTGTTAGCCACGGCTGGCCTGTGTGCGCAGTTGAAATGCGGCTAATAATTTCTGACTGGCACATAACTGAACAAATCAAACAAATGTAAACGGGTTAAGGCGGGGCCCCCTACAAGGCGGGGCCCCTGGGCTGCAGCCCATTCAAGCCCAATGGTAGTCCGGCCATGCACATCACATATCATATTTCATTTCAAGCATGCTGTTCTCAGACACTGTTGTCTCCATGGTAACCAAGTTGACAAAAATATAATAATAATACTAATAATAATAAAACATTATTAGGCTCAAAATCGTTGGCCATAAATTGATAAGTTGATAAAAATCAAATACTCAAATAGACAACAGTTATTTTAAATTATAATAATATTTCACAATATTACTGTTTTTAACTGTATTTTTTGATCAAATATATGTAGCCCTGGTGAGCATAAAATATTTCTTTGAAAAACAGGACAAAAATCTTATTTA
>NW_015653457.1:173728-180384 GCF_001515625.1 Sinocyclocheilus rhinocerous | reverse complement strand
TATAATCTCTTTTTATAGTTTTTGTTTTTAATAAATTCAACTCCTGGGACATATAAAAGCCCGAAGTTGAAGAAAACCCCATACAGTATGTGTGGTCAGTGCTGAAATGGATTTAAAAGTACAGGAATGCATCATACGGTATTTCACTGACCTCAAGCCAGAGTTTGATAATACACTGGGGTATATTCCATATGCAAAAGGCCAAGACATCTGAATCATCTGAAGTAGTCATAGATGTCTCCTGGGAGGCTAAACATTAAAGGACTGACAAGAGTACAGTCTCGCAAAGACCAGAAATAACCACAAATGACACGGGTTTACTGTCAAAAACACTAGTTTGCCTTGGATGATTATAAAATGTCTCCACAATTAGGCACATTACATGTGATGGGAACTGGAGACGAATCTTCAGAAAGAAAATGTATGATTTTTTTCTTTCCCCTGACTGGTCATGTTAGATTTGGAAGGTCATTTCCACCACATAAGAAAAAAAAAAGTTGAAATGATGACATATAAAGTAATAATTATGAGATAAAAATGTAACATTATGACATAAACCAAAATTATGACAGTCATAATTATGATATAAGTTGAGATATGAAAAATCATAATTATGAGATAAGTTGAGATATGACAAATTGAAATTATGACATACTAATTCATAATTATGAGATAAGTCGAGATATGACAAATCAAAATTATGACGTACTAATTCATAATTATGAGAAGTCGAGATATAACAAATCCAAATTATGACAGTCATGATTATGAGATAAGTCGAGATATGAAAAATCAAAATGATAACATACTAATTCATAATTATGAGATATGTAAATATGAGAAATCAAAATTATGACATACTAATGAATAATTATGAGAAGTCGAAATATGACAAATCGAAATTAACATACTAAGTCATAATTATGAGATAAGTGACAAATTGAAATTGACATATTAAAGTCATAATTATAAAATAAAAAGTCAAAATTATAGCATAAATCTAAATTGTTATACTAAGTCACAATTATGAGATAAGCCGAAATTAAGACAATTTTACATTACGACAGTCATAATTATGAGATAAAAAGTCAAAATTGTTATATAAAAACAAAATTATGACATGTTGAAATTTAGATAAAAAGTCAAGAAAAAAAATCACAATTTCAACTTGTCAATTATTTTTGTCAGAATTCTGATTCAAGCAAATTATGACTTTATCTCAATTTCAACTCATAATTATGACAAGTGAAATAAATGATAACTACAAAACAAGCACATTATTTATTTATTTTTGTCCATACAATGATAAAAAGTCAAAATTATTAAGTCATGTTGTGAACAATTTTAAATATTGAATATTCTTGTTGAGGGTAATTCACTAAAAACTGTGAAATGATAACTGTTAACTGTTTTTGTCCATGAAATGAAAGTCAACAGAATCTAAAAATCAACTGTGGATCCCATACATTTTCATTGTATGGACATAAAACCCAAAAAAATAACTGTTCGCTTCTTTCGTGAATCAAGTTACTGCTGTATTGGAGCGCACATAAAACTGTCATCTTTTATATTCAATAAATGATTGTTTGATAACAGTATAATTCCAGGATCACAGGTGGAATCAAAGCGTCCATTAGCTGCCTGTCAGATGGATGACAGCGAAAGCTGTGTTCAATAAAAAAGATAAACACGCAAGAGAGCTGTGACCCTGGTCCAGGCAAAGTGACATGAAGTCAGGCGTCAAAATTATTTTCACAGCAGATTAAGCTGGCAGCCGGGCCGTTTCAGGGGCGGCGCAACAAACATTCTGGATTAGGATCAGCGCTTATGTGCCCGTTAAGATGATTGCGTTTCGGGGAAAGATGCTTTCCGCGTGTTTATTGAACACAAGGATTTATCTGATCAACTCAGATCATTTAATGCTGCGGGGCTTCTCATCTAATGAGTTCCAATGCAATACATATCAACTATAATACTGTCACCTAAAGCGAAATACAAGCAGCAGATTCATATTTATCACTTTTTTTGTTTTAGACACCTCATGTATGCTAATGTTTAATAATCTTTTTCATTTAAATTAAATGGATAAATTAAAGTACATAATAATTGATTTAATTGCAAAAACTTGTTGGTTTTTGTTGGTTGGCACATGGAGTGTAATATAAGATAGATATCATGTTACTCAACAGCCTATTTAAAGTGCTTTAAACAGCAACTGAAACAGTCAAAAAAGTGATTGAAGTGGAAAAAAAAGAAGAAGTGTTTGTTGCTTTTGTCTTGCAACCAAACCATTTTAATATTGTGCCAACATCACTGTGCTGGGGCAGTTTGGCTAAATTGCACACAATGTAGAAAAACAGTATATATTTTAAGAGTTAGCAATTTTGCATAAATTTGTACATTTAGATTCATACGGGAAAAAAAACAAAACTTTTTTTGGGGGAAAAATACTAAGCACGAAGGTCCACCTTGAAACCTAAACCTGGGCCATTAGAACGTAGAAAAACAAATGAATGAGACTGTACAAATTCATATGAATTTGCCAACAAAACGTCAAATAGTTACGAATTGCCATGAGAGCGTGTTGGATATCATAACTTTAGTCATTAGTAACAGAATTTAGGATATTTTATGTCATTAAATATGCCTGCTTTTTTATCTAAGAATTTATGATTTCTTTTGCAGATAGTTGACTCATGAATATTAATTAGGCTACCTAAAAAGTGTCCTCCTGGCAATTCATTTACATTGCCTAATTAATATTCTTGAGTCATAGACATTCATGCTGTCTTGATATTGAGATACAATATCAAGCCAGTTTTATATTTACTTAGAAATTATTATAATATTAAATTATCCAGAGATGACGGATCTAAAATGTTTGGTGTAGCTGCAGGATCTAGTAGTAGATCTAACTGAAATATCAACAGTTTGACATCAAAATATATTTCTGAGTGAATAAAATCATTTATTATTTAAATTTTTTTTCCTCTCCTTTATACATGATTATATTGTGTTTGATTTCATTTGATATGTAATCGCTGAACTTCCTCTCTACTGTTTGTCTTGTGTAGAACGACCAGGTGATTGTTATTTGACTAATTAATTGCTGCTCAAAATGAACTCATATTGTGTTTGTTACTCACACCCTGACGAAGGCAAAATAGCCGCAACGCGTAGGTGTGCACTTGTCACCTGTTCTTAAAGGGGTCATATGATGCGATTTCAAGTTTTCCTTTCTCTTTGGAGTGTTACAAGCTGATTGTGCATAGATAAGATCCCTGAAGTTGCAAAGACTAAAGTCTCAAAACCACCACCCATGAACGAAAAACGAAAATTTAAGCTGAATTTTCGTTTTTCGTTTTTTGGAAAAAAACAAAAAAACGAAAAAGAAGCCGTTTTCTCATTTTTCTACTTTCAATATTAAATCAAAAAACGAATGATCGAATGATACACGGATTAGATAAGACAGAAAAAGTTAAGGCAAAACATAACACTAAAAAACAAAACAAGACGACATAAGCCAAAAAACAAAAAACAAGACAAAACGAGAAGACAGATCAAGACAAGACAAAACCAAACAATACAAGACAAGACAAAACAAGACAAAACGAGAAGACAGATCAAGACAAGACAAAACCAAACAATACAAGACAAGACAAAACAAGACAAAACGAGAAGACAGATCAAGACAAGACAAAACCAAACAATACAAGACAAGACAAAACAAGACAAAACGAGAAGACAGATCAAGACAAGACAAAACCAAACAATACAAGACAAGACAAAACAAGACAAAACGAGAAGACAGATCAAGACAAGACAAAACCAAACAATACAAGACAAGACAAAACAAGACAAAACGAGAAGACAGATCAAGACAAGACAAAACCAAACAATACAAGACAAGACAATTAAAAAAGCACAAAACAAAACAAGAGAAGACAGATCAAGACAAGACAAGACAAAACCAAACCAAAGAAAACAAGACAGAAAAAGACAAAACAAAGACAAAACAAAACCAAACAAGACAAGACAAAACAAGACAAGACATAAAACAAAGACTAAGCTGTTAGCTTTCTTATTGAAGGCTTACTGGAAACGCAAATAAAGGAAAACATGCAGTTCAGGCATTTTAGCTTGGATATTCGATATTTAACTATTATGCATTTGCTATGGTGTTCTGGTTGAATGTGTACTGGCCAAAGTCAAAGCCAAGATTCTATAATATTATGGACCCTAGGTACGGTTTGTGGATTTTTATTTATTTATTTATTTTTGGCTGTTTTATCATCTGCCAGGCAAAACATCGATAGAAAAACCCCTGGTTTGAACAAACCCCTAAGTGTATAGATAGGAATTAAACTGGAAGGTTTGGTGTATGTTAAATAAGTGCTGCTGAAGTGAAGATTTTTAGAAAAACCATTTTAAAATATGAGTGCAACACATGATATACATTACACTTTCATTTACACGTTCATTTGTTCACCTCTCAATCATCATTGTATTTCATTGCATTATATGTTTTGCGCCCTACAATAAAAAAACTACAGCGCTTTGATAAAATTAAACACTTAAATATCATTTTACTAAGACATTATTGGGAGATGTAGAGTGACAACTGATTTTTATATTCATTTCATACAAGTATCTGTTATACTGTTAGAAAGATCTTATTGATTCACATTACAAGCTATCAGAATTTCATCTTACTTTTTGGCCATATTAATATCAGCAACTGCATTTTATTTTTCAGTTTGGGCCTTGAATTAAATTGAGGTGGGTTTTTTTCTCAAGTTTGAGATCCACATTCTCACTATATCATACATGAGACAAAAACCTGGTGTATAAAATATAATACTCAACAAAAACACATATGCAATTATTTATTATTATTAATATTATTTTATATTTTGTCTAAAAGCTCGATAAACTGTTTAATAATTTTTTTTCATATTTCAGGCTTTAGAGGGTTAAAGATATGTATTGTAATTTAAATCTACAGACGCAAATGCATAAAGTGTAACAAAATAAACATTTAAATGTGTATTTTAGATGTTTTCTTTCCTCTTGTTTGAAAGACATGATCAAAAATCACCTAAAATTACAACACTGTACACTGAGAAAAAAAACTGGTATAGAAGGCTTTTAGATGGGATTTGGTTTATCTTATCACTATATAAATCAGAAAATACTGTCAAAAGCCTGACACACACACACACACTACATTTTCACCATGTTTTTAGAAATAAAATGTTAAATAATTCAGGTTAATTATATATGAACAAAGCCCTCTGTAAAAAAAACCTTTAGAATATAGATAGGAATTAAACTGGAAGGTTTGGTGTATGTTAAATAAGTGCTGCTGAAGTGAAGATTTTTAGAAAAACCATTTTAAAATATGAGTGCAACACATGATATACATTACACTTTCATTTACACGTTCATTTGTTCACCTCTCAATCATCATTGTATTTCATTGCATTATATGTTTTGCGCCCTACAATAAAAAAACTACAGCGCTTTGATAAAATTAAACACTTAAATATCATTTTACTAAGACATTATTGGGAGATGTAGAGTGACAACTGATTTTTATATTCATTTCATACAAGTATCTGTTATACTGTTAGAAAGATCTTATTGATTCACATTACAAGCTATCAGAATTTCATCTTACTTTTTGGCCATATTAATATCAGCAACTGCATTTTATTTTTCAGTTTGGGCCTTGAATTAAATTGAGGTGGGTTTTTTTCTCAAGTTTGAGATCCACATTCTCACTATATCATACATGAGACAAAAACCTGGTGTATAAAATATAATACTCAACAAAAACACATATGCAATTATTTATTATTATTAATATTATTTTATATTTTGTCTAAAAGCTCGATAAACTGTTTAATAATTTTTTTTCATATTTCAGGCTTTAGAGGGTTAAAGATATGTATTGTAATTGAAATCTACAGACGCAAATGCATAAAGTGTAACAAAATAAACATTTAAATGTGTATTTTAGATGTTTTCTTTCCTCTTGTTTGAAAGACAACATGATCAAAAATCACCTAAAATTACAACACTGTACACTGAGAAAAAAAACTGGTATAGACATCATCCGCTGGAACGCCACTCTCTCGTGAAAGCACGTGCGACAGTTAGCGGAAGCTAGAGATTACCGTTTATAAAGTTTTAAATATGGATATTTTTCCTACACAAACGCATCGCTTCAGAAGGCTTCATTAACCCCCGGATGTCAGGGGTGGTAAAGGAAGAGGAATCAGTTGCAGGGATAACAAGGATTTTATTGAGATTCAAAACAAACAGGAACGAAGCCACTGTCCGAGAGGGTAATCTGGAGAGATCCCAACCAAGTCCGGGGAAGAGAAAGTCAGCTCAACAGCAGGTATCTAGGAAAAGGAGGTTTCCAGAGCAAATGGCCGCGAGTAACAGTCCACGAGCAACGAGACAGTCCAGCTCTCCAAATAATTCCAGGGGCCAGAGAATGGCGATGGTGGGAGGGAGAGGGAGAGGAACTCCAGGAGGGTGCAGGGAACGCTGGGCAGCGAGGGGAAGGAGGCAGGAGGCAGACAGAAGGGAGTCCAGCAGCCAGGGCAGACGGGGGGCTGGAGAGGGCAGAGGGGAAGGGAAAAAAC
>NW_015653457.1:168605-173203 GCF_001515625.1 Sinocyclocheilus rhinocerous | reverse complement strand
TTAAAATATGAGTGCAACACATGATATACATTACACTTTCATTTACACGTTCATTTGTTCACCTCTCAATCATCATTGTATTTCATTGCATTATATGTTTTGCGCCCTACAATAAAAAAACTACAGCGCTTTGATAAAATTAAACACTTAAATATCATTTTACTAAGACATTATTGGGAGATGTAGAGTGACAACTGATTTTTATATTCATTTCATACAAGTATCTGTTATACTGTTAGAAAGATCTTATTGATTCACATTACAAGCTATCAGAATTTCATCTTACTTTTTGGCCATATTAATATCAGCAACTGCATTTTATTTTTCAGTTTGGGCCTTGAATTAAATTGAGGTGGGTTTTTTTCTCAAGTTTGAGATCCACATTCTCACTATATCATACATGAGACAAAAACCTGGTGTATAAAATATAATACTCAACAAAAACACATATGCAATTATTTATTATTATTAATATTATTTTATATTTTGTCTAAAAGCTCGATAAACTGTTTAATAATTTTTTTTCATATTTCAGGCTTTAGAGGGTTAAAGATATGTATTGTAATTGAAATCTACAGACGCAAATGCATAAAGTGTAACAAAATAAACATTTAAATGTGTATTTTAGATGTTTTCTTTCCTCTTGTTTGAAAGACAACATGATCAAAAATCACCTAAAATTACAACACTGTACACTGAGAAAAAAAACTGGTATAGACATCATCCGCTGGAACGCCACTCTCTCGTGAAAGCACGTGCGACAGTTAGCGGAAGCTAGAGATTACCGTTTATAAAGTTTTAAATATGGATATTTTTCCTACACAAACGCATCGCTTCAGAAGGCTTCATTAACCCCCGGATGTTAAAGGAAGAAAAGGAAGAGGAATCAGTTGCAGGGATAACAAGGATTTTATTGAGATTCAAAACAAACAGCACTGTCCGAACCAGGTCCGGGGAAGAGAAAGTCAGCTCAACAGCAGGTATCTAGGAAAAGGGGGTTTCCAGAGCAAATGGCCGCGAGTAACAGTCCACGAGCAACGAGACAGTCCAGCTCTCCAAATAATTCCAGGGGCCAGAGAATGGCGATGGGGGGAGGGAGAGGGAGAGGAACTCCAGGAGGGTGCAGGGAACGCTGGGCAGCGAGGGGAAGGAGGCAGGAGGCAGACAGAAGGGAGTCCAGCAGCCAGGGCAGACGGGGGGCTGGAGAGGGCAGAGGGGAAGGGAAAAAACTAACAAAACTAAACGGCTGGAGCTAAAACGAGGAACTAGAAAGAACTGGACTGGATCAAAAGAAAAACCCTAATATCAAAAGTAAAATAAAAGCTAAAGATAATAAGGTAACGAGAGGGGCGGGGTAACAATAGACAATAGAGCACATGGCAAACATAATTACCAACTGACATCCATGTGCTCCAGACAGAACAAGACACAACATAAACAAACCCACACTGTAAAAAATTTACTGTAAAATTTACAGTAACTTAATGGCAATTTTGGTTGCCAGTAAGACTGTAAATTTACAAGAGTACTGTAAATCAATAATTACAATTGTACTGTAAAAATACAGCACACTGCTGTATATATATGCTGTAAAATTATGTTGTTTTTTTACAGCTATCCCTGTAAGATTACAGTAGCAATGTTTACAAATGTGAGTGAAATTACAAGAGCAACTGTGAACTTGTACTGCTATACATACATTTTACATTAAATTAGGGCATTTGTTGTGAAATTCAGTTCACTAAATTAACTAGTTGAGATTTTTCACTGCTGTGATAGTCTAAACCTACTGTTTCCTGTAATTTTCAGTAGTCTTTGTCAATTTAATGTGTAATGTGAACAATAAAACTTTCAAAATAACAGGTTTTCATAAATTTAACAATTTATTGTACAATAATGTTCATTTAACATGTACACCATTTTCCAAAACATATTTGGAGACACAAAAATGGAGATTGCACATTAAACCAAAGGCTTCAGCTTTGGGGGGGGGGGGAAACATCCCTACAGTGGGACTGAACTTCATTCATAAACTTAGTTTAAATAAACACAAAAGAAAGGGTCTGAACTGTGCCTACCTTTAAATTGCCAAATCCATGAAGGGGCAAGACATTGCATGTACATTAACTATTCCATTGGAACACTTTTTTTTTCTTTTTTAAATGGCAAGCCATTCAAAGTCCATTAGCTTCCGCAGCAGTGTGCATACATGTGGGTTCATTACTTTCATTTTCTTGTCTCTCTTTCCAGCAACTTTTGATCCAGTTTCCGGGTTAATGCCCACAATTCCTCTGTGAAAAAAAAACACACAACATCAGATTTAAAAAAAAAAAAACTGCATATACTCAAGCTGCTGATGACGAAATGACATCACACGCACGCGCTACGCCGATGTAGTTGCCTAATCATGTGTGTTTTTAAAGCAAACAGTTTTAAACTAATAGATGCGTACATTATATAATCATATGTCAGAGTCAACATGGTGTAAATAATTCGTTAAAAAGGCTGTATTTATTACAGTTGACTGAGTACCAAAACTGGATTTCAAAACTTGTGCAACAGTTTTCTTCTATAAAAAAAAAAAGAATATATGTATACATGATCTCCTGTAGCATTTACTGCATAATCATGTTCCCAGAATATATAGGAAAATGCAAAAACATTCTTAGATACTACTGTAAAATTTACAGCAATTATTTAGCATGTTCCCACAATTCATAGCAAAATACAGTAATGCTGTAAATTTCTAAATACAGTGGTCTATTGTAAATATTTACTGTAAAAATTACAGCAATTCTTTACAGTGCAGATCAGACCGGCGCCTTGACACCGGAACCGTGTGGGACAATTTTTTATAATGGATGGATGCACTTTTTTGTGCTTTAAAATCTCACCATTCACTGCCATGAAGCTTGGAAGAGCCAGGACATTTTTTAATATAACTTCGATTAAATTTGTCTGAATGAAGAAAGTCATATACACCTAGGATGGCTTGAGGGTGAGTAAATCATGGGGTAATTTGAATTTTTGGGTGAACTATACCTTTAACATCTTTTGTATTAGCATGCAAACAGCTAATCGGTTTGTTGAGGATGCTCATAATGCACCCAGCACTTTCAAATGAGAAAAACTTTAATGAGTAAACGTAATGACTCACTGATGTGAGGAATCTGCCATTAAACACCTACACACTGCTTGCTGTAGTGCGTCGGGTTTCATTTTCTCTTATTTATGCTCTTGATCTGGTAAGTGAGAGACATAATGTGCACCGGGGGTCAAGGATGTGTTTTTTTTTTTTGTGTGTGTGGTGTGGTGAGGAGAGACAAACATCCGGTGTTGTATTGAAGAGGTAATCACCTTTATCCGTTCTGCCACCTAACCCTCTTCAGGTTATTGATAAACAGCCAGTACTCATTACCTCTCAGTGGAGGTTCCTCTCCGTCCGCTCTGCCTGATGAAACAAGGGACACCTTAAACACAGAGACCTACTTTCCTGGATTCGGGCTCGGATGTCGCTTTACCTTAATCTGGGCTGTCAGAAAGGGAGCTCTTGTTTGGCTAAAGACAGAGAGGGATCTATCTGAGAGCCACAAAACGTTTTTTTTCTCTGTGTGGGTCAGAGCAAACGTGGATTGGTGCTGGATGGCCCTGATGAAAACCAGATAAAGCCTGCTGGAAGAGCCTCCCCCACTGACAGATGGACAGAACAATCACTCAGCTCAGCTCTCCTGCAGCACCAGTGCTTTTTCATCAGTCTGCGGAAATAAAGTGCTTTCATCAATGTGTTGTGACATTAATTTCTCACACAAAGCCTGATTCTGATATTCTATACGAGTTTTGCTTTAAATTACACTAGAACAAAAAACATGATCTCTATCAATTCTATCTATATAAATATCCTATTAAAATATAAACAAATTAAAACAAATATACTGTATATATACAGTGGGTACGGAATATATATATATATATATATATATATATATATAGTCATCATTAAATTAACATAAAAATAAAAAAAGACCTTAAGCAATGGCCTACATGTAAAATAAATGTTAAATAATAAAATTATAGAATAATTTCTTAGAATAGTTTTATAAGAGTGAAAATAAGGTCTTAACTGATAAATGTCTTAACATATAAATATGAATAAATGTGATAACATAAATTAATAAATAAATAATTCGATTATCCTAATGATAACAATAAAGAAAGTCTTAAGCAATGGGCTATATAAGTAGTGTAATGCTAAATAAATATAAATAAATGGAAATAAATTGTTAATTAAAAAAAGTCCTAATTGAATGATACTAAGAATGAAAACATGATCTTAAAGGGATAGTTCACCCAAAAATGAAAATTCTGTCATTAATTACTCACCCTCATGTCGTTTCAAACCCGTAAGACCTTCGTTCATCTTCAGAACACAAATTAAGATATTTTTGATGTAATCTGAGAGCTGTCTGACCCTGCATAGACAGCAATACAACTGAAATGTTCCCAAGTCCAGAAACATAGCAAGGAGATCTGTAAAATAATCCATGGCTGCGTTTACACTTGGCATTAACATGCGACCTGTATCCGGATGTTGTCCACAT
>NW_015653457.1:164424-167042 GCF_001515625.1 Sinocyclocheilus rhinocerous | reverse complement strand
TTTTTTTTTTCTTTTGTGCACAAAAAGTATTCTCGTAGCTTCGTATAATTGCGGATGAACCACTGATGTCACATGGATTATTTTACAGATCTCCTTGCTACGTTTCTGGATTTGGGAACATTTAAGTTGCGTTGCTGTCTATGCAGGGTCAGACAGCTCTCAGATTCCATCAAAAATATCTTAATTTGTGTTCCGAAGATGAACGAAGGTATAACAGGTTTGAAACGACATGAGGGTGAGTAATTAATGAGTAATTAATAATAAGAATTTTCATTTTTGGGTGAACTAACCCTTTAATCAATAAATATCCCATAAATATATAAATATAAAAAATTTAAATAAAATATAAAATCCTTCATTAAATTATTCTAAAATCTTAATCTATTCAAGTATGAAAATCCTAATTATCTGAATGTATGAATATACAATACAAATATAAACATTCTATTGTAATAATTATGAATATAAATAAATAACCCTCTTAAAACTAATTCTGTCTGTATAAATATCCTATTAATAAATAGATGAAATGTAAGTAGTTTTCATTAAATTATTCTAAAATCTTAATGGACTATACAAGTATTAAAATCCTCCACCAAGCACTTACACAGATACACACGGGAGCGTTTGAAAGTCGGATCCGTCTATGAGCAGATATATCAGGGATCCGCTGATAGACGCGGCTTTCAAACGCTCCCGTGTGTATCTGTGTAAGCACTCTTTGAAGAGCATGAAGCGATGATCATTGTAGCCGTTTCAGAGCGGGTTCAGAATCCGCTCAACAGCGCTCAAAATGCTAGCAGGAAATGCTGGCATTGTCACATTTTTTAAATTTCAGTACCGACTTCGGTACTTTTGACAACACTACTAGCTAGTCGTCAAAAAAGCACAGCCCTTCAATCCTATTTCAAGATTTGCAATACAGTGCAAAAGTTGTTGCTTTTTTGGGTCACTGTTACTTTCACTGAATGGAAAAGAGCTGCGTGAACATTTCTGCTAAATATCTCCTTTAGTGGTCAATGGAAAAAAGTCAGTTATATGTGTTCATAACATGAGGATTAATAAATGATAAAAACTTTAATTTTTTTTCAGTTAACCCTGTGATGATGAGTCAGCTCTTAATGTGAAACAGCTCTTAATGTGGTGGTTACGTAGCTTGGCTCAGTTTCTCGGCACTCAGTGCTGTAAGTGGGAAAATGACAAAACAACACAAGCCATCTCACCTTTTACCACCAGAGACGTAATGTGACAAATGGTGCCACATCCATCTCATTTTCCCTGCCAGTGATTTCCGGTGTCTTTAAGCCCTGGAGTCTGTTTGATAAGAATTTGATTACGGTTTTTTCTTGCAGAAATTGAACACCGATGGCTACCGGCACAGAAAATTCCTTATCTGGGATTCTGGCTGTGGTCGTGTGCCTATTTCAATTCCCCCAAGGAATGGATCCTGGGAACGGTAACTACAAAACAATCCTAAATAGATAACGTTAATCTGTAGAAGCATGTTCAGGGGAGAAAAGGTAGGATACCCTTGAAATTAGATATTTGCCCCCAAAATGTAATGATGTTTGGTGTGCAAATTGCATTTTATCTCATTTTCATTTTCACTTTGGAGTCCAGGGAAATGAGAAAAGACCGCGACTAATAAATGTTTTCAACATGTTTATTTCTTTCTATATTGACCAAACAACAAAAGTCATTATTAAAATCGAAATGTGTGATTTCTGTGGCACTAACAAAAACTAGCAGCCTTTACCAATATTTTTTTTTTTTTGAAGAAACGTCTCTAATGCTCACTAAAGCTGCATTTATTTGATCATAAATATAGCAAAAACAGGAATATTTTAAAATATTATTACAATTTAAAATAACCATGTACTGTTTTAATATATTATAAAATGTAATTTATTCTTGTGATGGAAACGTTTAATTTTGAGCATCATTACTCCAGTCTTCAATGTCACATGATCCTTCAGAAATGATTCTAATATGCTGATTTATTATTAGTAATATTGAAAAGAGTTTTGCTGCTTAATAATTTTGTGAAAACCATGATACATGACCATTTAAAAGTTTGGATAAAAAAAAAAAATTGAAAAAAAATGAATATATATATATATTCATAGGAAGCCTTGCATCATAGGAATCAATTGAATTTTTAAATATATTAAAATAAAAAAAACAGTAGTTATAATATTAACAATAGTAATAATATTTCACAATATTACTGTTTTTATTACATTTTTAATAAGGATAAAAAATAAAGCTTTGGTGAGCATAAGAGGCTTCTTTCAAATACATAAAACATGTTAATTATTCCAAAATTTTAATCGCTAATATATATTTACACACACAGGTTTGTTTTTGTGAATTGTGGGGACATAGGCGTAATGGTTTTTATACTGTACAAACCGTATGTGCTATTGCCCTACACCAACCCTACACCTAAACCACTTTCTGCATTTTTAGATTTTCAAAAAAAACTCATTCTGAATGATTTATAAGCCTTTTGAAATACGGGGACACTCAAAATGTCCTCATAAATCACCTTCTCATTGTAACACCTATGTCATACCCATGTCATTATACAAATTTGTGTCCTCATAAATCACAAAAAC
>NW_015653457.1:161537-164361 GCF_001515625.1 Sinocyclocheilus rhinocerous | reverse complement strand
ATTTTCAAAAAAAAACTCATTCTGAATGATAAGCAAGCCTTTTGAAATACGGGGACACTCAAAATGTCCTCATAAATCACCTTCTCATTGTAACACCTATGTCATACCCATGTCATTATACAAATTTGTGTCCTCATAAATCACAAAAACGCGCGCACACACACACATACACACACACACACACACACACACACACACAAATATAATAAAAAAAAATAAATACAAAAATGAAAAAATTCTGACAAAAAATATTGACAACTTATCTTGTACTTTTTGGAAATTTAAAGAAGTTTGTGTACTTGATTTTGCATGTGAGATGTTTGTCATCCATAACAGCTCAAAATAGGATAGCTGGAGTATCAGGACAGTTTGTCTCTATTAGTGAGAGGGGGAAACAGTTAGATGGTGCCTTCTGGTGAGACGGGGATGTGGAGATGTGGAGCTCAGCGGTAATAGGTTTGGACACAGTTGTGTGCACAGTACCAAACTCCACAGGCCGTGCTTATCGCGGCTCAGGAGATTTGGTTTTGTAGGACACATACGTCCGTGGTTCAGGAGAAGGTTTTTGTGAAGTTTGCTTGTCACACAATGTGAAAGATTACAAGAGTTGAAACGTTTGACTACACACAACTTTCCGTGGCTCTTTCATGGGTTCAAATTCAGGCTGAGCACTCAAACTATAAATGGTACAATGAGAAATGACAACTTTAAGAATAATAAGAATAGGCACCACACATACTTGTTCAGTAAATCACTAAACATGATTATTTACATGATTCCACATTATATTTATGAGCCAAACCGATCTATTCATTTATTTAAAAAAATATATGTATAAAGCACAATTAATGCATACAATAACTTGAATATTTTTGATTTCTGTATAAAAAATTTGAAATTCTTTATTTTAAATAAAGTCAGAAATATTGGGGAGGTACAACTCTCCTGATACAATGATATAGTAAAAACAATGATTAAAAATAAATATATAAATAAATAAAATAAATTATTGAAAAGGAAAAACTTGGCAAAAATATCATACAGAGCAACACCCCGAAAATAATGACATTTATGAATTAACAATATATGATATTCATAACAAAAAAATGTTTACCTTAAACATTATTAAATAAAAATATATTTTTAGAGTCATTAATTTTTATTTTTTATCCAAAATGGTATAATACCACATACACAAATACAAATATTACATCTCTAATAACCTAGCAAATGCATTTTATTTTTTAAATCTGACACTTCTATCCTAATATCTTTTGCAAACAGTACATACACGTTTTGAGTTTTTAGTTTTATTAAGCAACAAGTTTCTTGTCTAATTCTTTTTAGTCATGTAGTTCAGCACGTCTGCTATTTTTTCTTTTTATCCGTCTTCATAAATTCATCTGGGTGTCTCCAATCAAAAGCATGCATGCTTGTTTACTTGCTGTAACATGTTGTGGATTTTAGTCAGAATACATGTGGGCATGTCTCTCAGGACAATGGAGATTTCTCTCTTTTTTTTCCCTCTAAAAAAAGTTTGATTTTGCTGGGAGCAATCCCTGCTGACGCTCAGTGGGGCTGAGCTTTTTGAACCAGAAAGAACAAAGACCCAAAAAAGGCTGCTCTTGACAAGGAGAGGGAAACAAGGAGCGAGGGAGCGCGAGGGGCCACACGCTATACTTGGACATGAAAAAGAAGCCGTGCAGATGAGAGGATATCGCTATAATTTGACATTTGCAGTTGGAGATGAGGGTCATCTGCAATTTAGAGAGGGTTCTTGAGAATCACAAATTGCACGGCCTCCTTTGGATGAGCTCCTGTGCTCTTTTTCCAATCCACTTCCAATCACTCATTGCTCGCCTCCGGAAAGGCTGGCTTTGGTTTCCCCTCAGCTGGCGACGTTGTGCGCTATCTCTTGCAGTCCACACAGCCCTAATGGGAAGCTTTAACCGATCTTATCTAATTCCAGTATATAGAGATGGCTACTTTGTACTCAACACTGCCACTCCGCAGACCAGAATTCTCTTACTTTTTGCCAGATGTAATTGTGACATAACTGGGATTAGAAAACTTTCATTTGTTTACCTCATCGTTTCGTAATCCGTTTGTTGGCGTGTTTTGAAACAACACTGGTGAGACATTTAGTAATTAGTGGATGTGGCCACCGGAGATCCTAGAGCAATATTTGATCTCTCTCCCTGCTTTACCTCATCTGCAAACAACCTGGGTTCGATAAGCCCGTCTCAGAGGGAAAATGGAGAGCTGTTATCAGAGCAAACAAACGAGAGAAAAAAATTCAGGAAAATATTGGAAACGCCGTCAGTTGCTCTCTCATGCAATGATGACTGTAAGGTAGATAAGAAGTCATACTGAATGAGCATGATGAATGAATTGGAAATAAGATCTTTTTCCAAAAAAAAAACAAACAAAAAAACGACTGCACTTTGCTAACAACACATTGTATTTTGAATATAGGGATGCACAATAACTAAGAACTGATAAATAGCCAATATAAAATGTAATGAATTCTATACTGTTTAAATAAACTAAAAACTAAAAGCAATCATTTTAAATGCTATAAGTGACTTTTGATGTTACACTATAAAGTACAGTATGATAAATGGACATTGATTTGATTGATTACTGTTTTTTATTAACTTAGGGTGTTAGATTATAGGAAAAGTAATCTGAATGTAAAAATAGAGGAAATGAGCATGAACAATTAAATATCCAACATCAACTGATAACAATGAATAATAACAATAATAATATTGTTAGAAACTGGTATTTTATTGATAATTGATGCATATATCATTGAAATTTG
>NW_015653457.1:157729-159030 GCF_001515625.1 Sinocyclocheilus rhinocerous | reverse complement strand
CCTCTAAAAAAAGTTTGATTTTGCTGGGAGCAATCCCTGCTGACGCTCAGTGGGGCTGAGCTTTTTGAACCAGAAAGAACAAAGACCCAAAAAAGGCTGCTCTTGACAAGGAGAGGGAAACAAGGAGCGAGGGAGCGCGAGGGGCCACACGCTATACTTGGACATGAAAAAGAAGCCGTGCAGATGAGAGGATATCGCTATAATTTGACATTTGCAGTTGGAGATGAAGGTCATCTGCAATTTAGAGAGGGTTCTTGAGAATCACAAATTGCACGGCCTCCTTTGGATGAGCTCCTGTGCTCTTTTTCCAATCCACTTCCAATCACTCATTGCTCGCCTCCGGAAAGGCTGGCTTTGGTTTCCCCTCAGCTGGCGACGTTGTGCGCTATCTCTTGCAGTCCACACAGCCCTAATGGGAAGCTTTAACCGATCTTATCTAATTCCAGTATATAGAGATGGCTACTTTGTACTCAACACTGCCACTCCGCAGACCAGAATTCTCTTACTTTTTGCCAGATGTAATTGTGACATAACTGGGATTAGAAAACTTTCATTTGTTTACCTCATCGTTTCGTAATCCGTTTGTTGGCGTGTTTTGAAACAACACTGGTGAGACATTTAGTAATTAGTGGATGTGGCCACCGGAGATCCTAGAGCAATATTTGATCTCTCTCCCTGCTTTACCTCATCTGCAAACAACCTGGGTTCGATAAGCCCGTCTCAGAGGGAAAATGGAGAGCTGTTATCAGAGCAAACAAACGAGAGAAAAAAATTCAGGAAAATATTGGAAACGCCGTCAGTTGCTCTCTCATGCAATGATGACTGTAAGGTAGATAAGAAGTCATACTGAATGAGCATGATGAATGAATTGGAAATAAGATCTTTTTCCAAAAAAAAAACAAACAAAAAAACGACTGCACTTTGCTAACAACACATTGTATTTTGAATATAGGGATGCACAATAACTAAGAACTGATAAATAGCCAATATAAAATGTAATGAATTCTATACTGTTTAAATAAACTAAAAACTAAAAGCAATCATTTTAAATGCTATAAGTGACTTTTGATGTTACACTATAAAGTACAGTATGATAAATGGACATTGATTTGATTGATTACTGTTTTTTATTAATTTAGGGTGTTAGATTATAGGAAAAGTAATCTGAATGTAAAAATAGAGGAAATGAGCATGAACAATTAAATATCCAACATCAACTGATAACAATGAATAATAACAATAATAATATTGTTAGAAACTGGTATTTTATTGATAATTGATGCATATATCATTGAAATTTG
>NW_015653457.1:157473-157622 GCF_001515625.1 Sinocyclocheilus rhinocerous | reverse complement strand
GGGGGGGGGGGGATACATTACCTTTTTATGTACAGAAATCATGGCTGTTATTGTTGTTAACTAAAAATAAATGTATTAAAAATATATATTAAAAAAAAGAACTTTTGACAATTTTTTTTCCCTTTTTTCATGTTTATTTCAGTTAGTTT
>NW_015653457.1:124429-157447 GCF_001515625.1 Sinocyclocheilus rhinocerous | reverse complement strand
TTGTGTGTGGGGGGGGGGGGATACATTACCTTTTTATGTACAGAAATCATGGCTGTTATTGTTGTTAACTAAAAATAAATGTATTAAAAATATATATTAAAAAAAAGAACTTTTGACAATTTTTTTTTCCTTTTTTCATGTTTATTTCAGTTAGTTTCTAATTTTCATTTAAGTTGAAGTACTAAAGGTACTAAACCTAAAACTGAAATAAAATAAATGAAGCAACTGTACATATAATATAAAAAAAAAAAAAAAACTTACTAAACTAACTAAAATTAAAACGAAAACTAAAAATTAAAGCTAATTCAAAATAGAAATAAATACTATAATAGTATTATTAAAGAATACTAAAATGACACTCTTTCTCGATCAATATTTAATAAAAATACAGAAAAAAAACTTTTCCATAAGGAGGGTTTGTAGCACATTGCACCCTACTGTAAATAGACTTGAGGTATTTTGATGTTCTATACATTACTAAGGACTCAAATTCATGTTTTTAAACCAACACATGGTTTTCAGGGAGTGGAACAAAACTGACAGAAAAAATGTCCAATACTCCAAAGATAAAAATGATGAACTAATGAGCCTATTTACAGTACATATGCGAAAGTGCACATAAAATACAGCATAGCTTCTTTAGGTAAGCATCACAGCTTTGCTGACAAAACCCAGTCAGGTGTTCGTAACCAAGCTGTCTTATTCAGCTTACAATAAAGATAATAACTCTTGGCCTTAACTTAACTTGAAAATGCTTAACTTGACAAGACAGGCCAGTAAACAAAACCAGGTTCCACCACAGCAACAGAATAAGCAGAAATTCAACAAACATCCCTCAACTATACAATCATATCAAGTGTTTGGTGTTAGTAGCTGTTGACAGAGAAACGTGCTGAAAAGTATGTTTACAATACATTTATGCATGTGGCAGGCGTTGTAATCCAAAGCGACTCTCGGCGCATTCAAGGTATAGATATTATCAGTATATTTGTTCCCTGGGAATGGATCCCACGACCTTGATGCTAGTGCAAAGTCTTATCAGTTGAGCTGCAGGAGACGTTTAACATTTGTGGCTACAAGAATGCGATATTACGGTGGCCGAGAAGTGCAGAGCAAATCACAATTCTGAAAACAAAATAACAAATTACAAATGCAAATGCAAGTTTAAAAAACAAAATAAAAATTCAGAAAGCACAACAACAATTCAGAAAACATTATAACAAGTCAGAAAACACAATGACAAATTCGAAAACAAAATAACAAGTCAGAAAACACAACGATAAATCCGAAAACAAATTTTACAAGTCAGAAAACACAACGACAAATCAGACAAACCGGAAAAGGTAGGTATAGTTTATGAGACAGCGCCATTGGTTTGGGATTACCCACCGCTGACTGGACGAGACATCTGTCAATCAAAAAATATGGAGTGTCTATTTACATTTAGTTAAAAGTGGCTGTAAAACATCAGCTCCAGTGGCACAGATGGATAAGATTTGTCATTGTGTTTTCTGACTTGTTATAATGTTTTCTGAATTGTTGTTGTGCTTTCTGAATTTTTATTTTGTTTTTTAGACTTGCATTTAAGTTTGTAATTTGTTATTTTGATTTCAGAATTGTGATTTGTTTAGCACTTCTCGGCCACCGTACGATATGATTCATTTCTCCTTCAATTAATTGTTCTGATGTTTGGTTTGGTGCATTGCTTCATTTCAGTGAGTCCCACACCACATGTGCCTTCTGCTAACTTCAGCAATTTGTTTTGTTTGTGTGTTGTGTGGAGTAAAAAATAGCCAATTATGTTTGGACATTTTGATAGGACATCTGTGAGATGTTAAAGTATACATAGACAAAATAATGTAAGGATCCATAAAGCAAACCAACAGACTTCACTTCATTGAGTTTCACACCACATCTGCAGTCTGCTAACTTTCACAGGCTCGCTTAGCATATCGGCTAGTTTTAGTTTGTAGTGCTGTGTGAAGTGAAACAACCCAAAATGTTTCACATTTTCAGTTCTGTGAAATGTGAACTCTATAAGAACTCAAAAAAGTTTTTACAAACAAACAGAAGAAATTTATGAATCTGTAAAAAGCAAATCAACAGACTTCACTTCACGGAGTTTCACATGTATAGTCTGCTAACATTAGCATAGCAGGCTAGTTTGTTTGTTTTGTTGTATGGAATAAAAAGAGCCAGTTGTTTAGACATTTTGATAAATGTTCTGTGAGAGATTACATCTAAGTATGCAAAAAAAGATTTTACAGACAAAATAATGTTAAGATCCATAAAGCAAATCAAAAGTCTTCATTTCATTGAGTCACACACCACATGTGTCTTCTGCTAACTTTAACGAGTTAGCTTAGCATGGTAGCTAGTTATTGTTTGTATCAATGTGTGAAGTGAAATGACCCAATATGTTTGGGCATTATGATAAAAGCAACAGGCTCCACTTCATTGAGTCTCACACCACATAATGGGTTCGCTTAGCATATAGGCTAGTTTCGTTTTTTTACTGTTGTGTTAAGTGAAACAACCCAATATGTTTACACATTTTCATAAAAGTTCTGTGAGATATTAGACAGGTTTATACTAGTTACCCTAACGAAAATTAACCATGGTTTTACTAAAAACAAACAAACAAACAAAAACAACAACAATGGTTACTAAATAAACCATGGTAATCACAAATTAACCATGGTTTTGCTACACTAACCACAGTTTAACCATGGTATTTGTAGTAAAACTGTGGCTATACACAGTCAATGTCCCAAAAAAAAAAAAAAAAGCTTGTTACTACACTTTTACTATTATAAAACCATGGTTAATTTTCGTAAGGGTATTTCTGGTCCATCTAAATTAACCTTACCCTGCTAGCCACCAGGCATTAGTTGACTAGCATAGTCTCACTAGTTTATTTATTTATTTCACAAACAATCCCCCATATAAGTATTTTTGCTACTCTCTGTAACTATAGGCTACCCTAAATTTTAGCATCTTCAGCATCTCAATATCAACTTAAACAAATTAAAGCAGGAAGTATGCATGAACTGAAAACCAGTTTTAACATCTACATACTGTATCTACTGTGCTTATTCCACAGTTCTTGGCCTCCGTTTTGAAGTAAACGAATTACAGCAGTCCTAGCGCTCAATCTCAGTAAATCATACTTTGGATATCTGCAAACCTTGCAAACACCCTCACATACTGACACTCTCCAAAGTTTGAAGCAGTACATTATCTACAGGACTCCAACCAAGGCAAAAGTGAAAGGATGACAGCAGTATACAGATATAAGAGCAGAGTCAGAAAAGGAACTAATGACTGGATACCAAAGAGAAAGAAGCCTGTCAGTCTGGAGGCTCTGGGGAGCAGCGTGTCACCTGAATCTGCTGCCAATACTTGAAAAAAAAAAAAAAAGTGAGTATCTTCAACCTTTGACAGCTGTCTCATATCTGACTGACGGACAGCCCAAAACAAACAGTACCACAGATAGCACTAAAGGAGATGAAATTGTTGAAGATGTCTTTACCCTGAGAGTGTCAAATTCCCAATCTAAGATAGCGATGGCATTTGCTGTTTGCCTTTGCTTAAGTTTTTCTCACCCACTGCTACATTCTTCAAAAGGCCTGTGGAAAACAAATGCTGCGTTTGCTGTGTGCTGTCAGAATGAGAGTCCAAACAGCAGATAAAAACATCACAATAATCCACAAGTGATCCACACCACTCCAGTCCATCAGTTAACATCTTCTGATGTGAAAAGCTGCATGTTTGTAATAAATCACTCATAAAAAGTTTAACTTTAACAAACTGCACCTTCCGGCTAAAATACGAAAAAGTCATCTCATCTGAATAAGGAGAGAAATATGCACAGATCAAGTACCATTTACAAGCGAAAACAGTCCAAAACAGTTAATATGGCGGTGGATTTCGATGTGAGAGGACAACAGTGGATGGACTTTTTCACTGGAGGAAGCGTTGTGGATTATGAATTATGAGATAATGGTATTTTCCATTTCCATTTTGGCCTAAGCCCACGATTTAAAGTTAAAATGCTTTAATGATGGACTTATTACGAACACACAGCTTTTCACTTCACAAGATGTTAATTGATGGACTGGAGTCTTGTGAATTATTGTGATGCTTTTATCAGCTGTTTGGTCTCTCATTCTGATGGCATAAATAGTCTATACATAGCACACATGATGATTTGCATGTTTTCCCCACCGAGCTTCTCGCAAAACACATTCTGGGATTGCCTTCACCTCTTTCATCAGTGAACCTGTGAAACTCCTACTGTATTTATGAGATAGGTAGTCAATATAACGACTCGTTCAAGTCAAAACAAGATGTTTTTTTTAAAATGGGGACAAAGCCTAAAAGCCCAGTAATCACTGGATAAAGATCTACAGCATATAAAACTCAAAAACCAGGAAGGAAACAAAAATATCAGTGTCTAAGATAAAACCAGGAAGACAGAAAAGAATCAAATATGACCAACCAGACAGATGGACTACACAGAGAGAACAAAAACACACAAAATACCAGGCAACAAGGGATGTAAAAACAGACCAGAATGGAGTGGTAGGATCCTGACATGAAACTCAATTGTGAAGTAGCCAAACCAATTCAAATAAAAAATGGCAATTTTTTAAACCACAGAATAAACATGCTTTGATGAATGATTTATTTGTGCATGGTATCTAACACATTATTAAATTATATCAAATGAGCTTTAGGTTCACTTTATTTGTTTGTCACTAAATCTACCATCCCAGACTTACAATATTTCTGACTCAACTTAAAGTCCGTGTCAGAATATGGCCAGACGAAGTCATCTTAGGATACTCTTGTGGAACAAAGAACTCACTTTCTTCAAAAAGCCTGCAGAAAACAAATGCTGCATTTGAAATATCACATGTCTCTCTCACAAATCTCACTGCTTTATGGCTCAGATTCAAAACGCTAGTACAAAATAATCCCTTGTGACAAAAACCTCAGCGCAAGCATACAGCTGTGTGAAGCATGATAGTACAAAATTCTTGCCACAAAAGCTTGAGCAACCCAAGGCAAGGAGAATACAGCCATTTAACGGCACAACTGAATTAAATTGCATGAACTTTACACTTGCAAACAGCTCCTAATTTCAGTCCGTGCACTTGATATGACCTACACAACACTTTGTAATCTTGTTCCCTTTGTGCAGTTAGTGATGATGGCATTGTGCTGGGAAATTTGGAACCTATCATTGACTGAGGCCTGGTCCGCGGCAATCACTGGGCTGCAGGGTTTAATAGAGCTCAGTGGTGATTGGAGCCCCCTAAGAGATTAAACCACAGTCTTTACATAATAAACAGCTTAATGATGGAATTACAGAGGCACTTAATGGCATTGTAAATACTGTCATCGCCCATGCCGACTGTTCCAAAAATGCATTAACCATCTGTAATTGGGGCATTAAATAACAGTCAGTTTACAAAAATCATTTACAATGACGTTACCTGGAAAATCCTCAGAAATGGTTAATTATTGACATTAAAACAACCAGTAGTGCATTTAGAGTGATGCTGGCTTTAGGGAGCCACAGAAAATGGCATTTTTAATAGACATGACAGCCTCCCTTAATGTGGCTAACAATGTTCATGCAGCAGTTAATGTGCTAAAACAGCCATTATTCAAACATAGGCTCATCTGGAAAATGTGCCTCTACCTAGATTTTTGCAAATCTCCAAAAATTTAACTATACTTACATTTTACTGCAGTTTTCAGCTGAAATGAACACCAGTGCCAGCAAAACACCAACAAACTTTTATTCCATTTCACACAAATTATGACAAGGCAGATTATTGATTAATAAAGAATTTATTCAAGGTTCCTTGCACATTACTTTTACTATATTGAATGATTTGTAAACTAATACATTTTGATGTTTGTATCACATAATCAGCCTATAAACTTAGGCTACATGTATTTTCTGATGTATTAAACTTGCTCAGTAGCTCACCTGGTACAAGTCCCATGAAACAGGAGTCATGATAAAAAAAAATGCATAAAGACTTTGTAAAACCAAGCTTTAATGGCATGGTTGTTTGAGCAAATTCATTTTTATCTTAAGTTTCCTTTTGTTAACACTATTGGTAGGGTTTAGTTTAGGTGGGACGCTATTTTTAAACTTTTTAGCACCACTTACTGGACATATAATTTTCAAACACCTTCGTTACACACAACACCCAATGTATTAACACGCTGCCACATTCATGTTAATCTGTTTTCAATAAAAAAAGCTTTTAGCAACAACCACTGGACATTTCACTTGAAAGTGTCTTAAAACGTGCAAGTAGCAACTAAAATTTCGCAGAAATGTTACAGTTTTTTCAATGAACCTGGGTTGCGTTATTCACAGCTACTGTGACAAAATAAAAAGGGAAATAATTCGTTTTCATACAATCCGGTTTTGTAAACTGTTGTATGAACAGACTAAGTCGAGAGTCATAATGGGTGTTTCTTCAACTTCGTTGTTCGTTCTTCAACTAAAAAATGACTATACTTGTTTAGCGAAATGACAACTGAAGAGCCTGAGATGCAAAATTACATATATTGTGTGATGAAAAATCAAGGTAAATATAAATGCGTCACCTAAAAATGGCCAATTTATACAAAAATAGAAAAATATTTTCTAAAAGTCAATAGAGGCAAAAGGTCCCATAGCAGAAGAAGCACCCAAATATGGTCATCAATCCCAATATATGCAGATGAGACCGCACAAATGTGACAGGTAAAGCATTTAATAGGAATCGGTTTAGTTAAAGCACTTGCAATATAAGTACGATCAAATGAGCCTCAAGCCATTCATTTACTCAATGCCACATTCTTCCTCCTGACAACATCTTTTCAGCACACCCTGCCTCCATTCTTCTCAAGCTGTCTTGCTGCATTCAGTGTGCAGTATGTACCATGTACGCCTCCAGATATTTTGCTTCCCTGGGGAAATCCGGCTTCGACAACACACACAACCCTTCCCCTCAGTTCCAGCTGAAATCCTTGCAAGTCGAACCTCAAACGGCTCAGCGCTGAGTGCACGTAGCCACACACGCAGCTTTCCCAAGGTCAGCGGCTCCCTTCCTTCCGCTCGACTTCAGCGACTCGCGACTAGCAGAATCGAAAAGGTTTGTCAGGCTGATTAAACTCGGAAGGCGTTATGCAGAAAGTGTCTGATCCCTCTTTGACAGACAGTTAGGATTTTCTTCTATCCTCTCCCCCACTCGTGCTCCATGCTCTTATTTAACAAGATCAGATGTTATGTCACAGCAAGGTGCAATTTTCATTAACCTCCAGCTGTGCTATGATTTGAATGTGCCAGCCCTTCTTCGAGGGTTCAGGTAATTCATTCGCACTCCTTCCCTCCTCCCCCTCGCAGCTTGCGCATTATTCTCCGACAGGCTCGGCTCGCCAGAACGTTCCCTGGCAGATTTGTGGTCACGGCATGGAGCAAATGCAAACGCACTCATCACAGCGTGGCAGCGACATGCTAAGCGGTAATGAAAGGGGAACAGGTGACACTGGACAAAACGCTGTTTGACGTTAGTCACCTTTTCTGCTTTCATCCAGGAACTAACGTGTGATACAGTGTAAAGATACTGATACAGTGTGGTTTATGACATTATTTTTATTTTGTATTCAAACTGAGACATGAGACTGCTATACACAGAGGGATCAAAAAGTCTTCATTGAAAATCTGCATTTTTCCCCCTATAATAAGGGAAGTTAACTAAGTTTTAGGATTTTAAGAAACAAAAACACAATGACGTAAAATTCTAAAGAAATAATTAAGATTCTGCACTATTTCTAGGTCACTACTCAAATGTTATCCTAAGTAGGCCATTTCCACAGATGCTAATGTTGATGTAAATGCTTATTTGTGACAATTTCTGTACAAAAGGTCAAATTTCCTTGTTCCCATTTAAAAAAAAAAAAAGCAAAATAGATGTCATTTTACTAGTGTTCTCAGATTTTGGACCTTTACAATGTGACACTGACTCACATTACTTCAATATTTGCTTTGTTCAAAACCTTGCTAGGTTTTTTGGACGTATTAATGGTGCATTTTTGGAGGTGGTTGGATACCACCAATAAATAGACAACTGACAAAAAGTACTATGGGATTTACTTTGAAACAATTTTCAACTCAGAAATTGCAACTAAATTTCACAATTAAAGTGAAGTGACGTGACATGTGGCCAAGTATGGTGACCCATACTCGGAATTAGTGCTCTGCATTTATCCCATCCAAAGTGCACACACAGCAGTGAACACACACACCCCCGGAGCAGTGGGCAGCCATTTTTTGCTGCGGCGCCCGGGGAGCAGTTGGGGGTTCGGTGCCTTGCTCAAGGGCACCTCAGTCGTGGTATTGAAGGTATTACAGAGACACGTCTAATAACTCATTGATTTACAATATCACAGTTTTAGTAGAAAGACTGAAATAGTATTTTCTTGTAAAACGTATTCCAATATTCAACTTAAAAAGAAACATTTTTACTGGACATGACTGCAATTGGTGTCCTGAGAATTCACACCTGCCTCTGACCATAGCAAAAGGAATCATATCTTGCACTTTTTCCAGCCAATCATAAACACTTTCTTTAATCATTTTTCACATTAAGGATTTCTGAAATGTCTTTACAGGGCAGGGTTTTGAAAAGAGGGTGAGTTGAAAATGGCGGAAGTCTGCAAAATGGCTAAAATGGCTTGCAACGCCTGTAAGGTTTCATGGTGTTGTCTTTGTTCTTATTCTGAAAATGTATGAACTTTACCACTCAAGAAATCTGCACGTTTTGCTTATAAAGATGCTGAGGAGTGTGTTTGTGAGCATTGATGGCTGCATCATTATTTGAAAATAGGTTTCAAGACGTTTGGATACATCCAAGACATACTGCAATATATTTTTGTGGTTTGCAGTTACTCCTGACTTCAAAAGTTCTGTCATAATTAATTTTTGACAAATCCAAAAGAATACTCTTGCCTGCTAAAATATGTCAGTAAAACCAACCATCCAAAACATTTACTGTTGTTTCTATTCTATAAATTTGTTTTCAAGGGCCAAAATGCACAGATCACATAGCACATACATTTTATGCACAGTTATGCACGCATAACCTAATTTTGATAACATTATCTGCTTTAACATCAGAATAATTGCACCATTACATGTTAACATGTTAAATGCCCAAATAAATGGCACAAAATGAAAGCAGCATGAGTGAATATCACACAAAAACACCTAGTGTCCACTTCATTTTTAAGTGAGTTTCTATTTCACACATACACAATATCATGGCTCTGTTCCAAAACCTAGTGAATTTCACAGGCATCTTCCCTTTAATGTAGCATCCTTACTGAAATGTTACCTCTTAAGTGACTGATTTGGAAAGATCTATATAGGCAGCAACTGTGTCATTCAAACATTCAAAAAGTTTTATGATAGATATGATGAAAAATAAGATGATGTGATGTGAAAACAAGAACTATTTAAGATTATCTATGCTGTAAATGTATTTTGCGAGTTGGGAAGTCATAATTACGATGTCAGGTCCGTTCAAATCATGTTGGTCTGAGAAAAAAAAATAAGTATAAAAATAATGTCTAAAAAACAAACAAGACATTTTTTTTTTTTAAAGTAGACCATTTATAGTTTCGAATGATGTATTACTTTTATCTTTACGATTAAAAATAATTTATTTTCGCCATTATCAGAAAAACATATAACGTTGCATTCGCCGACCTCAGAGTGTTAAGTCTGTTTCTACAAAATGGTGAATATCAGTGTTGCTATAAACTGAATTGTGATAAATTCCATCAATATTGAACAATTATATTGCATTTTGAATATGCAACTTAACTAATTTTATTATTAATTAAAAATTATTTAAAAAAATGTTTACAAAAAATTACTATTTCACTAATTGAAAAACAAAGTACCATCAATACAGACTCTGCATCCATTAAGTCCACCATGTTTTCTTAATGACACACGCCCAACTCGGAAACTCGTAATTACAACTTTATGGCGCCGTTCATGTGCGCTGAACTCGTAAATACAATCTTTACACTATGACTTGAATGCACCATGAATTTACACAGCCAACACAAAAACCATCGAAAATAGTCTATTTTATATCTATATAACTTCTCACTATTGAACAAATGACATGTTTTACTGACTCATCTTATGATATTCTGTTTTTCCCACAGAGCTAATTGCAGTGCATTCTGGTTTGCCTTGTCCATATAAAGTACATACGTGACGCTTGCTTGGAATTCAGCCAAAACAAGGTATCTTCTGAGGCGGCATACAGACAGCTCACTAGGTTTTGGAACGCAGCATATGTGTCAAAAAAAAAATGAAGCCAATTTCCATAAAGTATATTGTGTTTAATCCTGCTGTCACAGCTGAGGATGATTTTGCTGACATTTGAATATAGCCTCGATTTTTTACCTTGCAGCCCAAGCCTGGCTGCGGAGAACTCAAATATTGAGCGCAGCTACCTTTATCACAGGATTCGATCGATACATCATTGCACAGCTGTCAGATAAGTCATATCAGCCACATAGATTCCAGCCGGCCTGTCTGTATGCTTCCCCTTTTCTAACCTGGATTGTTTTCTCTGGCCCCTTTTAAAATTGGAAATAGCTTTGGTGGGAACGTTCGAGCTGCTCTAACAAAAGGTGAACCGTCATCTAGGTAAAGGTTATCAGACGTGGCGCCCTGCGAAGTTTCTGGCACCCGTCCTGAGTGCCGGCCAATTCCAGGCTGAATAAGCAACACAAAATGTGTCTCCTTGCTGCAAAAGCCAGACAATACTCCAGTGCCAATTAGTTTGACACTGTTGTAAAACACGGGTGATGTATCCTGGAAGAACCCTGCTTGCATCATGCTTCATGCATAGGTAATGACAAAAGAACTTAAATTGCCTTTCTCTGCTGCCCTTGAAATTTTAAATTTCTTGCTCTGTCTCGTTCCATTTGTCTTTCATGGTTCCTAATCCCAGAGTCATACTCTCTCAACAATATAAAGTGTTGTAAAAATGGCCGGATGCACTTAGAAATCTTGGTTTAGATTTGATTTACAGAACAAAGTGATTTTTTTTTTTTTTGAGGAAAAGATGTGCTAAACCAACTGCTATACATAAAAAAGCATCTATCAGTGGCAAATATTTTGACACTTAAATCATACTTAAAAACTGTCATATACTGTATATATATATATAAGCTTTTAGGTTCCAATTTCAGGGCCAGAATTATTAGAAATAATAAGAAATGGAAATATAATTAGAAATTTTCATCATGGATTTGCCCATTTTGTACATGTATAGACTATATAAAGGGCCCTTTACACATCTTATCTTGTCAGCAAATATCATCAGCTAGTTCACCATGTGGATTCATATTCATTAATATCGGAACATGTGGTCTATTAGATTAGTTCCATGAGTGTAATAAATATAGCAATAAGGATATTAACATTTGAACTAATGCAAAGATACTGATTATTCAGAAAACATACTGTATGTACAGATTAGCTGATTCATTTTTATATGGACCATGTGTTACGTAAGAATATTAGTTTACGAGGCAATAATCGCCTATTTCTAGCAAGCTAGTTAGATTTCCGAATATCCTCCCTTTATGAGAAATATAAATTTGCTTATTTCCAATAAATATCTGCCTATAACATCTCCTCGTTTGGTCCAGTTTGACTCGGTTTGCTTAACGATGGTACTTAACCTCCAAACCAGCCATGTATCTAGCATTTTTCAGTGAAAATGATTCATTAAAAAAAATGTCCAAAAGTACTTTGATGCAAGATTGTGAAAGGGTTTCGCCTCACTGAACCCTTCCTTGTGAGTTCTGCGGCTTTTGTACTGGGTCAGGATAACCTTGCGGTTGTTATACTGAAGATAAGACGGTGTAAAACACTAGTGCCAGATGAGAAATGTGATTCGGATCAGGTTGTTTGCCAATTAATGTAAGGTTAATGCAATTCTAATCAACTTTGACAGAATGCAAAAACTGTTTGTTTACTTTGAAAGCACTAATATAGCCTATATGCATGGAAACTTGTTTCTACTATGGGATGAAATATAATAGTAATAATAAAAGATTAATTGCAAGCATTATCTCACAATTCTGATTTTATATCTTACAATTGAGACTTTTTCTCGCAATTCTGTGAAAAAAAACCTAGAATCTAGAACTAGAAAAAAACTCTGCATTTATAACTTGCAATTGTGAGATATAAACTGACAACTGATAGAAACAAAGTCAGAAATGTGGTATAAAAAGTCATAATGATCTTTTTTTAAAAGTTGTGATATCTTTAAAAGTATTTTTAAAAGAATCCCAAGAAAAACTAAATTGTGTAATGTGAACTCTGATTGTGTCATTTGAACTCTACTTTGAGCGTTATTTTGTTAGATAAAAAAAAAAAGAATTACAGAGAAAAAAAAACACTATAATTGTGAGCTTTAAATTTGTAATTACAATTTCATAACTTGCAATTGTGAGATATTCTGAAATTCTGAAAAAAAGTCAGAAATGTAAGATTTAAACTCAGAATTCAGAAAAAAAAAAATCTAAATTACGAGATTTAAACTCACAATTCTAAGAAAAAAAGCAGAATTGTGAGATGTAAACTCCCAGTTATGAGAAAAAAAAAAAAAAAAGAAAGTATTTAAAGTATTTAAACTCAGAGGGGGGAAAAAAAATTGTAAAAAAAAAAAAAAGAGTTAGAATTGTGAGATTGAAAAAAGAAAAATCAATTGCATTTTTAATATTTATTTTTCTGTGGTGGAAATAAGCGTCCTTATATATGTATGGCTACTCACCAAATAAATAATTACATAGACATGAAATATTGATCTAAGTTTATTTATTTATTTTAAATCTTACCTGTCTATTATCCTAAAGCCTGAAAATCGCAACAGTATTACCATAATATTAACACTGAAGGTAGCGCCAGCTTCAGTTAGCAATCAAGGTAGTTTGACAGATTGTGTTGCCATTGACAACGGCAAATATTAGAAAATATCAGACCACTGAATGCCGTGGCTGACCAATCAGAATCCAGCATTCCTGGGACTCATATTTGCACTATGAATTAATATGACATCTCAAAAAAAAAAAAAAAAAAAAAAAAAAAAAAATGTCTGAATTTCATTCGCTCATCTCATAATGCTCTGACAAAGAACAATAGGTATTTCTCAGGTACGTTTTTTTAAAGCAAATTAAAAAGGCAAAAAACAACAAAAACGAAAGTGCAAATCTGCTAGTAATGCTCATCTATTCAAACACACACACTGTTCCTGTGCATTACAATACTGTGGCCTCCTCTCACATGATCCTGCACAGCAGGACATATCTGTGTTGAAGGCCTCTGACGCCACTGTGATGACCAGCCGTCATCCCCTCGTTCCACAGCGTGTGCAATTTTCCAGCACACAGACATTGCTGGCAGGGTGGGGTCTTATCCATACAGCTAATCACAGTCTGTCGGATTCTGGAGTGTAGTAAAGTTTTAAATAAAATTATAAATAATTAATAACAGTCTATGGTTTCAGCCTACAGCTAATCACAGTCTGTCGTATTCTGTAGTGTAGTAAAAAAAAAAAAAAAAATTTATAAATAAATGAACCATACTCTATACATTATGTATAATTGTGGCACACAGTCTGCTGGTGTAAATATGCCTCCAAAATAAGATCATTTCCACGCCAGTATTGTGTGCTGATAAAATATTCCATTTCCACCACAATATAATAAACAATACAATAATCACACATACATGATGTTTTTAAAGCCTTTTTACACAGTATTCTGCACATTTACTTATATAGGTGCATATGGACCATAAACTCTGCTCTCTTTAATGATTAAAAACCCTAGAAAAGTGCCAGATGGTGTCAAAAAAACAGGAGGCTAATTATCTTACCACAGCTTTGCACCTCTGCCTCAGACAGTAAAATGCAAGCACCATTTAGACACAGTTAAGAGTAAGCCAGCTTCCACTTCCTGTGCACGGTAATGAGCAATGCAGTGAAGTGAGAGGAGCCTTAAAGATAATGAGGATCCGGGCTCCACAGAAAAAATCCACCAAAGATGGCTCGAAAACTCTATGTGACCCTGTTTACTAGGAGGTACGTGATGCAGACCAATGGCATTTCTTGAAGGTAAAATGTCATAAAAGCATTAATTAGATGTACATACATTATTTTTTTTGGTGCTGTATCTAGAATTTAACGACCATGGAACGCTTTTCAAATAATTAAAAATTTGTAAATAATAATTGGAGTCCTAATGGAAATATTATCATCTTATCAAAGTATTTTTAATGATTTGGTTGCAGTCACCTGCGGTCTAGATTATTACTTTATTTTTGAACTGAAGCCAATTTAGATCTTCAGAAGAGTGAAATCAGGATACTGTTGCAGCATATATATATATATATATATATATATATATATATATAATGTATTGATTTTGGAGGAAAAATCTGACGTGGAATGGATTTAAACATTAATGGTACTGAGAGTATTGATAGCTGAACACTATAAAATACAGGGAAATATTTAATTAGTCAAAATAGGTAATATTTTGTTAATAGGTAAAAAAGTAATACAGGTAGCAAAACGTAAGATTCAAGAAATTATTTGTCATTATATATAATAAATATTTATGATAATAAATGTCATTCTTAATTATTAAATTATTTTATCATTAAATAATTATTATTTAATAATAATTTTAACACATTCAGTGGAACTAGATATAAATATTGTATATTATAGAAAAAAAGTTAGATGTAAACTCAGAATTCAAAGGGATGTAAACTTTGAATGTTTTTTTTTTATCTATGATGTAAAAAAAATCTAAATTTAAAAATCTAAATTGCAAGAAGAAAACTCTGATTCTGAATTCTGACAAAAAGTTAGAATTGCGTGATGTAAACTCAGAATTCCAAGCAAAATTAAAAATTGCAAGATGTATTCCTTAGAAACAAATTTTATCAGATGAAATCAAATTTATTAAGCACTTTAAAAATGTGCCAAAGGGCTTAACAATAAATGAATATGCCTAAATTAAATATATGAAATTATTTTTAAATAATGTGCTATATAAAAATTCTCTCTGAATGATATGTGGAAACATCTATAAAAACTGAAAAGGCTAAGTAACAACATCTTAATAAAAACAAATGGAGAAGCACAGAAGAGTTTCCAATAAATCGTTCTAGGCTACATAAAACCACAAATAATGCTGCATTCAATCTATCACTTTTTAGTGTCCATCATGATTCATTGTTGTAATGTAAAGCACGCAAAGCTAGGCTGACAAAACAGCGAAGTACACAATTTCAGCGGAAGGATTTAAATGTTTAAAGGCCATTTCGATCCATGAGGTTACATCTCCATAATGGCCTCATTATTCATGACTATGGCCTGAAACACTGAGGTTGAGGTAATGAGCTCTTCACTAGTTGCTGAATATCACCTTTTCTGAAGCATTATGAATTCTCTTACTCAAGAATTCAGGCCAGTGGAGACAATACTGCTGTGAATGCTCTTTCATGCTTGCTATTGGTTTTTAATACTGACCAATGATCAGTTTTCACATAATAAATATCTCTGGGAGTCAACCAGGCAGCAAATAAATTTGTATATTTAAACTGCGAATTAAAATTGTGTAATGCCTTTAGTTTCAGGTACTACACAAATCCTGCTGAAAAAAGAAAAAGTAAAGCCTAAGGTGGGTTGCTGGTCTTGCATGTCTACAGCAGACGTGACCAGCATCACATCACATCACGGCAAGTCAAGTCGAGGTTGTTCACCAGAGCAGAAAAGCTGAACATCAGCTGCAAGATTTAAGCAAGATTAAAATGAATAAATGACTATTTATATGCGATTTTAAACAGAAATACACTACCAATCAAATGTTTGGGCTCATTATGTTTTTTTTCTTAAAGAAATTAATGCTTTTATTTAGCAAGGACACATGGATTGGTTGCTTCAGGTTCCGGTTCCTGTATGCCGTGCTGCTGAGTGATTTGCGTTTGTAGCTCCTTGTAGCGTTGTTTTTCTGTTGGAATCTTACTATCACTCTCTGTTGTTTAAACTGATAAAATATAACTTAATTCTCAACATACTTCTGATATTATCTTGCAAACTAATTCTACATCATTCACTTTTCATCTAAACCGCTAGTGCAGCGCATTAGCATTCCGTTAGCCTGTTAGCTTGTCATTCGTGTTTCCCACCATTTATTTTTCTCTCTCTCGCTCTGTTTTTCATGAGTTCATCAAACAACTGAGGTAAGTCAGAAATCCTTCAACAATCACAGTGAGTAATGGCTTTACATGTGATAAATGCAGGAAAATAGTTAGGCTCAGAACAAGAGACACGCATCCAAAATTTAATTGATGATAGTAAGAATGTGAGGGCCTTAGATACGGCTTTGGATGCGACTAGCTTAGCAAGTCCTGTATATTGTTTGGCTCTGGTTGCAGAGCCCTCGCAGCAGGGAAAGGAATTGAGACAAGTCATCAATTCGTAGCAGTGAATGAAGAGATATCATATCGATCCCAAGTACAGTATGGAGTACCACAAGGCTCAGTACTAGGACCACTGCTTTTCACACTTTACATGTTACCCTTGGGAGATATCATCAGGAAACATGGTGTTAGCTTTCAGTGTTATGCTGATGATACTCAGGTCTGTATTTCTTCACAGCCTGATGAAACATACCAATTCGCAAAACTAATGGAATGCATAGTTGATATAAAAATAAAAATAAAAACTGGATGACTAGTAATTCCCTACTGCTAAATTCTGAAAACAAAAACAGTGTTAATTATTGGACCAAAAACCTCTGCATGTAATAACCTAGAACACTGTTTAACACTTGATGGCTATGCTGTCGATTCTTCGTCATCAGTTAGGAACCTAGGTGTGCTATTTGATAGCTACCTTTTCTTTGAAAACCATGTTTCTAGAATTTGTAAAACCACATCTTTTTTCATCTTAAAGGTGCCATAGAATGCATTGATACAATATTTAAAATTGTTCTCTGATATCTACATAGAAGGTATGTGGCTTACGTAAGGGTAAAAAATCTCCAGAAACGGTTTCCATGTCCATTTACAACCCTAGGATTTGTCCCTAGAATGAAATGGTCTATTTTTACCTTATTTGGAAGGGTCATGAATAATAAAGTTGAGCTCTGCTCTGATTTGCTGTTTCACAGTGCGGCTCAATGTTGAGCTCTGCTCTGATTGGCAGTTTCACAGTGTGACTCATTTCAGTAGCTCACACAGCAGGAAGGAAACAGGAAAAATATATATTTCAATACTTTCTCTCGCAGTTATATCGTTGGGTAATTATACTGTATATAAAATGCGGGCAGTAGGGAGCCGCTATTAATATGTGGGGCATTGGAACTGCTTTCGAATGCACGATGGCTTTTTACTTTCACTTTCGAGATTTGCGATCGCATGTTATCGGCAGTACTTACCACACATTTTACAATATCAGATGCTTGTCAGTGGTGCTCAGGATCTGTAAATCATTCGCCATCATCCTCAGTTATCTCTCCATACTCTGTTTATGTGGTAAATGAAATCTTATGTACTGTAATGTAACAGGCTACCGCTAGCAAGCAGCTAACCATGTCCCTTTAGTGGCTCGCGTTATTTTATTAGAACGCGTTATTTGTTTTCTGAATACAGACACCAACCCATCCCTGCACTTCACATCCTCTGCACAGCCTGGAACATAACATTTATTTCCATGATCTGCCATTTTCGTTATTATCCTCGCTTGTTTCTTCACAATACCTGCAGAACTTCTGATGATTCGGCTGTGCAGGTTCGGCTGGTGGCTGGCATAGAACATTGGCGGGTCCATATCCAGATCAGATGGTGGATCAGCACCTAGAGATGACCTCTACAGCCCTGAATGTCAGCGGAGACCGTGTCAACTAAATATGCCCCAGAGACAGATCCCCTGCGAAGACCTCGTCAACTAGACGGCCATCGGGACAAGACCACAGGAACCAGACAAGTCCTCTGCACAAACTGACCTGTGTTGCAGCCTGGAATTAAATCATACCATGCTGGTTTCGTCTGGCCAGAGGAGAACTGGCCCCCCGACTGAGCCTGGTTTCTCCCAAGGTTTCTTTTTCTCCATTTCTGTCACCGATGGAGTTTTGGTTCTTTGCCAATGTCACCTTCGGCTTGCTTATTTGAGGATGCTTAATTTCTGGCAATATTGTCAGCTTGACTGCATAGACACTGTTGGAAGAGAGCTGAACTGAATGATGACATCACTGAATCATCAATGAACTGACTTTAGACTGTTTGTTATTGTCCTCTTGCATTATTGACAAACTATTTTCCTGTTTAACACTGTAAAGCTTCATTAACACAATCTGTATTGTATAAAGCACTATATGAATAAAGGTAAAATCAATCAATCAATCAATCAATCAATCAATGAAACAAAACATTTCTAATGACATTTATAATGTTACTAAAGATTTTTGTTTCAAATAAATGCCGTTCTTTTGAACTTTTTATTCATCAAAGCATCTTGAAAAAAAAATGTTTCATGGTTTCCACAAAAATATTACGCAACACAACTGTTTTCAACACTGATAATAACAATAAACGTTTCTTGAGCAGCAAATCAGCATATTAGAATGATTTCTGAAGGATCATGTGACACTGAAGACTGAAGTAATGATGCTGAAAATTTAGCTTTGCATCACAGGAAAAAAAATAAATTTATCAATATATTAAAATAGAAAACCAATTATTACTGGTTATTTTAAATTGTAATAATATTTCACAATAAATGCAGCCTTGGTGAGAAAAAAAAGAAACTTACTAACACCAAACATTTGAACAGTAGCATATATTGGTATAAACAAACAAACAAATAAACAAACAAATAAATAAATGTATTAATTAAGTACAGTTATTATTTAGAATAATAATAATTATAAAAAATAAAATAATATTTGACTATAAATCATATTTTGTTGCTACTTATATGCATGCGATACTCAGTGGTAACAGTATAATAATAATAATAATAATTATTATTATTATTATTATAATTTTTTTTTATTTATCATCATTAATAGTAATAAATTATCATTATTAATTATTATTAATATAGATGTTAGCATTGCTACAGCAACACTATACATACTGTAAAAAAAAATAAAAAATACCGGCAGCTGTGGTTGCCAGAACTTCACCGTAAAAAATATGGTAGCAACATTTTAGGTTTTACAGACTTAATTTAAATTCACAATAATAATAATAATAATAATAATAATAATAAAAACATATTTCATTAACTGATGTAATGTTAATACACCAACCTATTGAAGTATTAATATCTGTTTTGAACCATTGTAATAGACTGATAACCACCAAAAACAGGTGGTGATGAGAAAGTCACTTTATGAATCAAAGCTCATCACAAACAGCTTTTCCACAATATGGTAACATGCATGATACTGAAATAATGCAATAAACATTAATTTAACAACATTAGATTTAAGATAAAATCCTATAATGTAAACAACTGATAAGAAAAAAAAAACTACGAAGAAACAGTTATTTCAACGAAAAAACATCAAATATGAAGTTTCATGCAGGGAATTCTGGGAATTTCAATTTATGGTTTTTCACTGTAAATTATACGATGACTTTTTCTTTTTCACTTCCAAAGATCGTGATTTTAACAGTATTTTACTGTAAAATTACATTAAATTTAATTTCAGTTATTCTTCATATATAGTATGGAAACGTTTTTACAGTAGTTTCGAAAGAATAATGGCACAACACAAAACACATCATATCTGACTTGTGCATGACTTACGCGTTTTTTGTGCAAAGACCGGCCATGTTTTTAAGTGACAAGTATACAGTTTGTGATGTACTTGATCCTTACTCAAATTAATTTAAATTTGAGACTTAGTAAAAAGTAGTTTTAGTTTTACCATACCTGCACACCAATTAAACCCACATAATCTAGCCATGTAAGGCTACCGAAACATCTGTGACGAATTTGGCATGCCTGCCCGACCCAGGACACCGTCTGTGCTTGTGACAAATATCTCAATAAACAGCGAAATCTTGCGGCCCCCGGAAGACACGAAATGCACGGTCACCCTAATTAGGTAGAAGAACCCCAACTGAACGTATGATCAATAGAGCATCTCTGCGCACTGTCACATCCCATTATCGGCGTGGCTCATCATTTACAGCAGTTTTTACTTCTATTTTTCAGCGAGCCGGAGCTCTCCACTGTCATTAGCTGTAAATCAGAGGCAGAACATGTGGAGGGTTAAGGCGATGCTTTAATTATGCCAGCTGCAAAGCCGCTTCGGGCCTGACTCACCTCGTGCCACATGGCCGTCCATCCGCGAATGCAGCGACAAATGGCGCTTTGAAGCCCACACACGCCATAGGATGACCCATAGCACACAAACAAGCTAATTCATCTCGGTTCGTCATTCTAGTCAAATAAAAGTGAAATAACGAGCAAACTTCTCCAACTCAGAGTTTGAACAATTCTATTAACTTTTCATTTCCTCCGACAGGTGAAGCCGTGTGTTGCCGAATTGTGAGCTATTGGTAAAATTAGGTGTAGTCCTTTCTCAAAAGGGTGCAGAGGGAGGTTGTCACACCTTTAGTGTGATTAATTAATGTTTGCTTCTCGATGCGAGCTCCAACCAAGGAAGGAAAGTGAATGCTTCTTCATTTGCGTTGTCAGGATTACAAAGGGGAAGGGTAATCCAAATCAGCTTCCTAGACAACAGCTGCTTTATCATCATTACAATGGGTTTACTGGTGTCTGTTCGGGGGCGATTTTCTAACCGTCTACGAGAAATAAATCTATAAATGAAGTTGGTTGTTTGTCACTATTCAAAGACCTCTGGAGAGCTGCAAGAATAGATGGACCCTTCTGGATTTAGGTGTACGTACGAGCAGGAATTTCCTCAAAGGATGGTCGGGGGAATCTAGCCTGGAAAAAAATATATGAACTAATAATATCAACACAAAAGTCTTCTTTAATTGCTCTTCAGAGTTTCAGTTAATTTGTTAAAGTCTGAGTGATTCATTAGAAGATAGATAGATAGATTGTATAGATTATATTGATTGATTGATAAATTAATTAAAATCTTTTCACTGATTCTGTTAAATCACAATGTGGTCTGAATGGTTCATTAGCGAATTAGTAAAAAAAAAAAAATGATAATAATAAAAACAATAATAATAATGCTAAAAAAAATGCACCGGATGCTAAAAATTAGCTTTCTCCAGGTATATTACAACTTCCTGATCATTAATTATTAAAGGCTGCAACTGCAAAAATCTGACCGTTTCAAATGTTTTAAGGTCAAAGAGACTGTTGATAATGGCCATATATACGTATACTGTGTATATATATATATATATATATATATATAAAGCTTTTCAAATGGCATAAGTGAATCTCAGGGGAGTGGAAAAAAGGTACATGACCCCTTTAAAGCGAACTCACTTGTTATGTACCCTGTGGCTCACCACACATCCTTGAGAAATGCCTTACAGTGATTGTCTTTTTGTCTGTTCGCTTGTGAAATTATACCTCTGTGATCATCACACCAGGGAAAGGAACATCTAAGACCATGCATCATCCTATTTTGGGCCCTCAAAACAAACACCAATAAAGCGCAGATCCTTGGAGAACTGCAGGGGAGGATTTCAAAGCAATAAATGCACCTCTTGCTTTGTAAACATTTGTTTAGCACCTCAGAAAAGAAACACACACGTACAAGTAAACAGGACTGGGGCTAGTTGCCACACTGGCTATATCTCAGTAACTATAAGGTTTTGAAGTCCAGCAACAGAAATGCATTGTCTCTAATAGTGGTTTTGTATATTGGGTATATATATCGATCAATAAATTTACCAGTAGCACACCTGCATGGGTTTTACATGGGTTTGAGCCTAATTACAAACATGTTGTCCAACAAAGAGAACATTTAATGACATGTTTTTGGTCCAAATTAATTCCATAACATCAGTCGAGTCTTTGAATCAACCTCCTTTTGTGATCTGACTTGGTTTTTATATCACAGAATGAGGCAAAAATCATTAATATAGTAGGCCTATATAGTGTATATATAATATGGTAGGCCTTCTATGTGGTGATAAAGGCTATGTTGATTAACATTGCATTATAAATATAGTTTATTCATATAAAAATATCCGAGATGGCTGAGATGAACCATTTAGTCGCAATTGTATGTTTACTTCATACTTCATTAGTTAAAACGTCTCTATCTGCATTTTATTCAGCTACTGCTACGCAATAGCGTATGCCTTTGTCCATATTAGTGATTTCCTGGAAGGTCATATATGATTTATTACTTCTATGAGTTTCACTTATGGATTTACTGTGAAAGTGAAAGTGCTCTCTGGCTACCAGTGTGAATGAAACAGACATTGAATTGTGTGCACTCACTAATGCTCACAACACCGTATTTTGGGTAAAAATATGAAAAATAATTCTTCTCGCTCAATTTTTCTTCCAGTGTAGAGGAGTTTTTTTTTTTCTCTCTTTCTCTCAGTGGATGCATAAGATTTCCTGACAAAAAATTAAGAAACTACTGTCAAATATTTTTAATCATAATTTATTTTATAATAAATCCTTAGACCTAAAACATTCATAACCTAAACATTTATAGTTATAGGCCTCCTGCATTTTAACAGGTCATGCTGTAGTTGTCTGTAAAATATATTGATAATAATCATTATCAATAATTATTATTTTATTTAGCAGTAGCAATAATCAGAACTAGTCATATTGATATACAAAAACATCATTTTTGGCCAAAATGTGCAGCCAACAGGCACAACAAACTCACTGTTCTTTATAATTTGGGGCAAATAAAGAAAAAGTTTGTCTGAAAACCTTTTTGTTGTTACGGTTCAGGTTTTGGAATTGACTTGATGTTGTCTCTCAGAATAGTCTCTCGTAACGTCACGAAGTCTTGTTACACATTGATGAATTTTTAATTAATTTGAAATGAAAGAATGACAGAGAGATTAAAGTGAAGTTGTGGTAAAAATGGAATCCAAATGGTATCTTCCCAGAGCCGAAAAAGAGGATGTTTTGACTGCTATATACATAATATTTATTGCTGTAGTATTAGTACTTGTTTAATGCCCATGATCACAGACAGACTTGTCATATTAGGGAAAATTAAGCCACATTTAGTGTGTTACGTTAAATAATTACAGACCTGGATCCAATGTTTAATGCAATAAAACTCACTTGCAATACTCTTTTTTTTAAAATCTGTTTAAATATTTTTACATATGTATGTTGAATGTGTTCACTTAATACACATTTACACTTAAATATTGAAATTGTAATTTTATGTGCTTTCTCTTCACTCGTCAAATTGCTGTTTTTACACTAGTGGGGCCCATTTTCATTTTCTTGCCTATAGGGCCCCACAACCCTACAGGCTGGTGCTGGCATAATAGCATTAAATATATTATTATTTCATAACAAATATTTGTAATTTTTTTTTTGATTATTTAAATTCATTTAAAAAAATATCTAATTATACAATAAAAGGCATATTATATTGTACTTTTTAAAAATAAAACTGACATAATTATAATATACCAAAATATATTATATAACAAATATTTTACAAATACTAATTTGAAGAGAATATAAATAATTGGAGTAATTATAAATGAGTAATTTAGGACACTTTAATATGGATGACAAGGAGTGGCACCTAAAATAAATTATATAAATATAATAACATTAATAATAGCAATAATAATAATAATAAATCTGTTGGAATATTAATACATTATTTAATAAAATATATTTTGTTATATTGTACATTTTTATAGCAAAATTTACATAATAATAACATGCATTCCATTTATACATTTTGTCAAACTAAAGAACTCACAGAGTGTCACTTTAGTTTGACAACTTTTCAATTACTCAAATACTGGTTCCAGTCATGTCTATAATGGCTCTCGGGTTAAATTTACACACATTAATAAAGCTGTCAAAATGTCCCGTGCTACCTCATTCAATTGACCTTTTCCTCATCTGTGCTATTTACGTCAGAGAGCCGACGCAACAAACACCCGACCACCACGTGCCCTTTCAGTCACCCCGTATGTGTTTTATAACCAGTTTTTGCCTGGCTGTGAGAATAATAAACCGTTGATAAATACTTTCTAGTTTCCCTCAGGACATTTTTTAATGCTCAGAGGTCGTAGAGCCGAGGGATTCATTTGCTCTATTGCACTGACTTGTCTCTCCTCATTAGATGTGTCACCATTGTTTAGCTTATGTGGATGCGTAGAGAAGTTGAAAGTGCTTTTCCTGATACATATCAAATACACAAGTCCCTGTATAGAAACACAAAGACCAGAACTGCCTCAATATGTGAACATTTCTTAAGAAAATTAACGGTTTTACAATTAATTATTAAAATAATGTGAAACAAAAATCAATTTATAGAGCTGACAATTGAATGAAGGTCTGTTCCACACTGCACCTTCTATTTCTAGCCAAAATCTGCCAACTTTACATGTCAGTCAGATGCTGTTCCTGTCAAAGTGGCCAATCACAGTTAATTCTGGTCATACGTGGCATTTGTCTGAGCTGTCATGAAGTATATAAAAATAAGGGACTATTCACAATAACAATGAACAACTGTGTGGAAAAATCGTACATGATCAGAGTTACTGAAATTAGCACCATAGAGGATCTCATTGAATTAATTAAGAATTAGTTGGAAATATACAAATATCAGTTTTTAAAATATAAAGGCGGCTTTACATTCATTATATTCACTGTTGCACTTTATATTCACAAACCTGAATGTATTTAGAAAACTTGGTAGTTATTTAAGTGACTCACAGGTTTCAAGGTGAATCATGTGCTCATTAGGGTGATTGTTTTGTGTAAATGTCTAACTTCTGCAACACAAAAATACTTATACAAACAGCATGATCCATTTAGTTTAGTTTATTATTTAAAAAAAATGTATGTTTTGGAAAGTCATAGAAACGCTATTGTGAATTTTTTTTCTTTTGCTATTTGGGCAAATGAACACACAAAAAATATATTTGTATTAATGACAAAATTTTCATTTTTGGGTGAACTAACCCTTTAAAAGCCCTCCAAAAATGAATCGGTGACTGGTAAAACATCTACTATATTAGCGATATAGTATATATTGTTTTCAAAAATGCTATTCTGTCAGAATGTGCAACAGATTTTTAATGGCCATCAATGGATAAACCAAATGGAGTAGACAAATATCAGTTTTTAAAATATAAAGGCGGCTTTACATTCATTATATTCACTGTTGCACTTTATATTCACAAACCTGAATGTATTTAGAAAACTTGGTAGTTATTTAAGTGACTCACAGGTTTCAAGGTGAATCATGTGCTCATTAGGGTGATTGTTTTGTGTAAATGTCTAACTTCTGCAACACAGAAATACTTATACAAACAGCATGATCCATTTAGTTTAGTTTATTATAAAAAAAAAATGTATGTTTTGGAAAGTCATAGAAACGCTATTGTGAATTTTTTTTCTTTTGCTATTTGGGCAAATGAACACACAAAAAATATATTTGTCGTAGTTTCCGTTCACCACCATACACTCTAACAAATTCTGGGTTAAATATAACCCAGCGCTGGGTTAAATCAAATCGTTCATTAAATATTCACAAATATGTTAAAAACCAACCGCTGTGTCAAAACAACCCAATAGCTGGGTTTGTCCCTTTTTAACCCAGCATTTTTTAGAGTGTAGAAGTTCACTCAACTATAACGACTTGCGCTTTTAGAACTTCAGAAATGTGAAAAAGTATCCATTGACTTTCGACATCAGTGGTTCAACTGTAAAGTTACGAAGCTACGAGAATACTTTTTTGCACAAAGAACAAAAATAACGTCTTTATTCCGCATTTTCGTCTCTACTGCGCCCTCTATTTTGGACGCGCGCTCACGACAGTACCATGACGCGAGCGTGTGGCGGTATTATATTAGCGATATAGTATATATTGTTTTCAAAAATGCTATTCTGTCAGAATGTGCAACAGATTTTTAATGGCCATCAATGGATAAACCAAATGGAGTAGTTACAGCATTGACCAGCAGGGGCAAACAGATCCATGTAACTAGTCATGCAAACACATGCTGAGATGTCCACAGCATCCCGATTTTTCAGTGAGGAGGAAGGCTTTTTGATGTCTAGTGCTGCTGAGAGTAAACTAGAGCAAGAGGGAATGCTGGCCGAAGGCTCGTGAACACCTTGACAAAATTTAAGCTGGCAGTGGTGTGCGAGGGAGAAATGTGATGATACACAGTGTGCGTCACCATCACTGTCGTGCTAGACTCCAGGGATATTTATAGCGAGCTGGGAAAAAAAAAATGGTGTGAGACAAAAAAATCACTGATTCAGTTCTGTTGTTTGTGAGGAACTTCTCAAAGCTACAAACTGAATTTGAATTGCCAGTGGGTACAAGTTCAGATGTGTACATATAGTTTTTACCCATGTTTGGTTTTCAGATTTTCCTCTACAGTGGTCTGCTTTTGCAGTCATCTATACTATAGATCTGTTCATATTTGTTTTTGTTATGTTCACAAACATGAGGCATACTTGAAACTATCTGCTGGTCAGAATATGTAATAATTTATGACCATAAATTATGAAGCAAAGGCAGCAGAGATCAAAATTCTCATACCAAGCAAAACAAACTTGTATTATGCTTCCTACATGTTGAAATTTTGAAGAGATGAGGGCATATCAACAACAGCACTTATGGATAAAATACCAATGGGAAATTCTAGTAAAGGAAACTATGCTGCATGTTTGCTGTGTAGACCATTAAAATTATTATAACAGAAAATGTTCTAGCTGTGTCATAAAATTGTGTTGCTCACTTGCAGTTTACACCATGTTTTGATTACCATATTCATAAGTCACGGAATATAAGTCGCTTTTTTTTTTTTTTTTTATCGTGCTGTGACATATAACACAACTAATGTTAAGCGTGTTTTGCAAGCATGAGATTGCTGCAGAATGAGAGAGGTACAGTACATGGCACGTTTCCCACATGCCACTGGTTTCAGTTTAGTTTTAAATAAATCTGTTAAGGCATGGCGTTCATAATAAATGTTGTTTTTAATGAATGGCACTATAATTTGTTTGTTTACTACTTACATTTTTCATTCCTGTTCTCTCATGAATAGAGTTAAATTTAAATGATTTGTTGTGGAGTCAGGGGAACTAAAATAGATGTTTATGTTGTTTGTAAAAGTTTATTTACCGGTATTATTTCTGAAAATAATAGTAAAATGTGAGTTATACACTGATGCGACTTAAGATAGATCTTAGATCAAAATGAAAATTCATAAATTTAAATGATTTGTTGTGGAGTCAGGGGAACTAAAATAGATGTTTATGTTGTTTGTAAAAGTTTATTTACCGGTATTATTTCTGAAAATAATAGTAAAATGTGAGTTATACACTGATGCGACTTAAGATAGATCACCCCAAAATGAAAATTCAGTCATCATTTACTCACCCTCAAGTTGTTCCAAACCTGTATGAATGTCCTTCTTCTATAGTTCTTCAGAATATCTTTAATATGTGGTTTTCTCTGTCTCTCTGTCTCTCCAATGCAATTTTGACCTGGTCTGACATATTTTTTGGAAAATGGTTCTGGTAATGAGAAATAAGTGGTCAAATTGTGAGGCCAGCCATTCAAAATAAATAGGGTCAAAACTGTATCCATCTGCAGTCCTTTATTTATTTATTTATTGTGAATGGCCTCACAATCTGACCACTTTTTTCTCGTTAAAAGTACTGTATTGTCCAAAAAATAATGTCAAACTTGAAATTAAATTGCACAGGGTCAAATCTGAATCCATCTGCAGTCCTTTATTTGTGCAGCTTATTTTCCAGCAAATACAAATTGGCCACTTTTTTTTTTCAGTGTAACATAAGACCCTTCACAATAAATAAATAAAGGACTGCAGATGGATGCAGTAACTTTCCCCTGAATTTACCTACTCCTGTAATGTTATTTCCACCAGCAGTATGCCAGATCAATACTATAACACTTTGATGAACTGACCATTCATATGAGAGTCATATCAAGCTTCGATTGCATTCCCCCCATGCATTCTCCAGCCAGAGATGACTTTCATGTCCAAAACAAATGATTTTAAAAAAGAAATGTGGCCCGAGGCAATTATGAAAGGTTGTGCATCTGTGAACCATGTGCGAAGCCCCCAGCAGCCCAGCACTGGTCGTCCACCTTGTCAACATTAACTTGAAGCGAGACGTGACGCTTTCTGTCGTACTGTATCTCCAAGCGCAGGCCCCATAGAGGAAGACCAGCCGTGAGGATCTGACAGTTTTGCGTCAGTGCTTCAGACACGGGAGGGTCGGGTTTCGACGCGGTGCTATTCCTGGAGGACGGACTATCTCACTTTCTCCGATTAGCTCTCCGTCTCAGGTTGCAGACTCTGAGAGATGAGTGCCAGGTGGGCTCGGCCACGTTTTAGATGATTGGAGGGGGTCTGACCCAGTGGTCCACTCCTTGCTGTTGTTTTCGGAGATACAGAGACAAGAAGAAGGAGTGCTGGAAGAGAGATTGCTTACTAACTTGTCAAAGCAAGTCAGTCTGCAGGGCTTGTGTGAACAAACCAAAACTATTGCTATGCTGGACCTCACAATGACTGGCAGGAAGTGCTTCAGAGGCAATTAGTGAATACACAAAAGTCCATCAAAACATGAGATTTAATATACAGTTAGAAGCAACTAAAACCTGAGAACTGGTTGATAATATTTCAGCTGAAATATTATGAATCATTGTACATAACATTTTTCCTATATTTTCTTGACCATTTTAGATCAGCCTAAATGTTGATTTTTTTATGCGTGAGCTACTAAAGTCCTGTTCAATATTACTTTTCTAGGAAATTAGTAAAGGTTGTCATCTTGCAGAGTGAAGACCCTCAACAAGACATAAATACTAACTGTTGGAAAGTTTTTATTTTTATTAATTAATAGTTTTATTCAAAAACATGAGATTTAATATACAGTTAGAAGCAACTAAAACCTGAGAACTGGTTGATAATATTTCAGCTGAAATATTATGAATCATTGTACATAACATTTTTCCTATATTTTCTTGACCATTTTAGATCAGCCTAAATGTTGATTGTTTTATGCGTGAGCTACTAAAGTCCTGTTCAATATTACTTTTCTAGGAAATTAGTAAAGGTTGTCATCTTGCAGAGTGAAGACCCTCAACAAGACATAAATACTAACTGTTGGAAAGTTTTTTTTTTTTTTTAATTAATAGTTTTATTCAGTAAGGATGCATTAAATTGATCTAAAGAGAAAGTAAAGATTTTTACATTTCAACCTTTCAAAAGCAAATCAGCATATTAGAATGATTTCTGAAGGATCATGTGACACTTAAGACTGGAGTAATGATGCTGAAAATTCAGCCTTACAGCGCTGGAATAAATTGCATTTTAAAACATATTCCAATTTTTTTTTTTTTTAAACAGGTATTTGAAATTTTTATAATATTTCACAATATTACTGTATTTTTGATCAAACAAATAAGCCTTGATGAGCATAAAAGTCTTCTTTAAAAAAAAAACATGAAAAATCTTACAAACCCAAAACTTTATAAGGTACACCATTACAAATGAAAAAAAAATGGCTGCTCAAATATTTTTGATAATTAAGGAAATAAATACCCTGAAACTCAATCAATTATTGGCTTGGGTAATTTTGCAACTAAGGAAAACACCCTAGTAACTGCAAAACAGTGCCCTGGAAACCACCCATAATGCCTTAGATCGGAGTCAAACACCACTCACATTTTCAGAAGGACTGACTCATATATAATTTTTCATATTCACATAGTGCTGATCATGCCAGCAGATAATGTGATTTACATGGAGCTTACAGGTTCATATGACATTAAGAATTCCTCCTCCTCTAAAAAAAGGAGTAGTAGGCATTCAGTTGAAGGTCTGAGCCACAGTAGAGCCATTAGACTCTTTTATTATTACCTTTCCTCTTCCATCCTTCCACCGTTATGACCATGAATGGCCAATTGTGCTTTTCACAAATGTCAAACAGCATTATTAGGCAGAACCCTCCTGATGTGAATTCAGATGGGAACATCAGTTCAGAGCTTCAGTCTTTTTCTTAATCACTGATACTAATTACAGATTGCAAATTAAGGGGGGTTGACTCTTCTAGCTGTCATTACTTTCTCTCGCTTAGATGTTCCAAATTTACTTTCTTCTGTGGAACACAGATGGAGATATTTTGTAGAATGCACTAGTCGTTCTTTTCCATGCGATTGGCATTGCAGGGCTTGTTGCTTACTCTTACCAAAGAGCACATGTGCTCCTAAGTTTAAAAAAAAAAATAAAAAAAAATGTAGAAGTACATAAAAAGAAAAAAATTTAAAAAAAAACTTTAGGGGTGCAATGAAAACTGTAGCTTCTAGCTTCAAAAAGGATGCAAAAGCGCCAGAATTTTTTTTAATTAAACCACACCATAATAAATATTCTCTAATGAAAATGCCTAATTGCATAGCTATTTTTTTTTATAAGCAAACCCAATTACATAACATTTTCACATTTTTGCATAGTTTGACAAAATGATATCTTAATTGTAAATGACGCACAATAAAATACCCAGTTCATGAGTGATAGTTACTTTAATTGAATTTGTCTTGTTTTCTTGATACATCACATCTCATTTAATCTCAAACTCTTGACTGAAACCCTTGTCTCCTTTGTAAACAAGTATATTTCTTTTAGTAAAATTTAATTAGAGAAAAATCGCAGGCCATAAAGCCACAAGAATGTAAATCTATACAAAGAATCTATACAGAAAAAAAGGCAGTTGATTAGCAGCAAATATTATGAAGGCATGATTAAATGATTAAAAGATTAAAAAGGATTCCAAGTGATCAAGTGATTTAAAGTGTCCTTCATATAACAAAAGGAATCTATTAGTTTAAATTTCTGACATAAAAGGGTCAAAATGAGAAATAAATGATCTCTTTCAGGTGGCCTGCAATACCTTTTGAAAAGCACCTAATTACTTGGCCATCATCCACACTTGTACAAATACAGTTAGCACTTACATTGACACTTTATGACACAGTCATTAGCAACAGCACAGGCAGCATTTTTCATGTTTGCTTTAACGAAACAAGGAAGAGGATTTTGTGGGTGTTGTTTTTAAGCAGCAGCTTCAGTGTTGCAGAGTTTCTGCAGTGCATGCTGGGAAGAGAATAGTGATCCATATTTTTAAAATGTGCATCCAGTATTCAGTCTGGCATAAAAAATTAAACAGCATGTCCTAGGGGACCCCGGTAATGATGCGAAATATCACCAACCTCTTACGGAGAGTTCACTATAAAAATAGCCTGGAAGTGCGATGCACACCTTCCGATCACGGGTTCAAACAGCCATGGTTGTAAGAATGCTCTCTATTATTATTCATATAATATCAACAACAGTTAATAATGTATGAATCCCCATTAAAACCCCACATGCGGAGGGAATCCATGTATATGAAGACTGCGGTTTAAATTAATGAGGACAACTGATTATTTTGTGCCATTTGCAGTTAAGAACGTGTGCGCACATGCTAACAGCTTCAAAGGAGGAATTATATAATAAATCATTCAGCCTGAAAATATAATTGAATTAAAAAAAAGAGATAAAACAGGTGGAGAAATCATTGCAGGAATAAAAAACCCATTCATTTATCCCCAAAATTCAAATTCACCAAATGCTTCATAAAAGAGTATTTGTGCTGCTTTTAAGCAAGGAAATATGTTCATGCATTCAAGGCTGGAGATATTAAGTCATTCTTGTTAATGTTATTGTGTTGCCGGGGTAGCAATCCTCCAAAGACAGGCAGCTTGGCCATTGTCTATTACTATGTGGGAAAAACTTGATCGGAATTTGCACTTCCTGTTTGGCTGAATTCCAGGCTTTCAAAGTTGCACAAATGTTGGCTTAATGAATCATTATCATTTGATATTTCTGCAGTGTTTGCTTGCCAGAAATCAAAGCAACAGGCATCTGTAATCACAGATAGACATCTGCCAACTCACTAGAAAATGCCAAACAAAAACTGAGCAACTGAGAGAGAAGACCTTCTATACTCCAGAGATCTACTACCATTTATCTATCTGACTATATATCCATTTCCATCTATCTATCTGAATATATATCCATCTCCATCTAACCATGTGAATATATGACATCTCCATCTATCCATCTGAATATTTATCCATTTCCATCTGTCCAGCTAAATATATATAATCTACATCTATCTATCTGAATATTCAAGTTTTCAATTCAATTCAAGTTTATTTGTACAGCGCTTTTCACGATACAAATCATTGCAAAGCAACTTTACAGCAAATTAAGTTTCTACAATATTTAGTGGTAGCTTATCAGTGGTGACTGTCAGTCAATGTACATATGGCAGAAATGTACGGAAAAATCAATTAAAGACTTAATCAAACAGACGATGAATACTATTAACAGCAATTATTATATGATGCAATCAAACTTATAGCAAAGTGTTGTAGTTCTGTATGTTGTTTCAGGGTTGGCATCATCTGAGGTCCTCTGAGGGGTTGGCATCATCTCTTCTCAGGTGTTCTGGATCCAGACTGAAGCTTGTGTAAATCCTACCCTGATAGCAACAGACTCCGGGGCGTATCCGCCCTCAAATCGGCAGCTCCGCTGTACTGTCAGACTCTGTTCGGTCATTCGCCCAGAATATGCCCCGCCTCCGGACAGCGCACTGTCAGTTAGCGGACTCATTATGGACACGGCACGGA
>NW_015653457.1:118610-124412 GCF_001515625.1 Sinocyclocheilus rhinocerous | reverse complement strand
TTTCTTTATCAACGGGTCCGGATCGGATCCGGGCCGGATGAGCTACTTCATGAACGGGTCCGGATCGGATCCGGGCCGGATGAACCGCTTTATTAGCGGATCCGGCTAGGGTCTGGACCGGATCCGGTCCGGATCTGTAATCCTTATCTGTTCCGGATCCGTTGCGCTGTGCAAGTGGACTCCGATACGGACCCGTTTTGCGGATCCGTTCCGGAGCTTGTGGTGATTCCGGGGCGGATCCGCTCCGGAGTCATTTTGCTATCTGGGTAGTTACCATCCGTCTAGTTGCAAATTGTAATCCAAGAGATTCTGTGTATTCTGTCTGTCTTTTGGTCCAATAAGTAATATCTCTGTCTTATCCGAATTTAATAGGAGAAAATTATTGGTCATCCAATCTTTTAAATTTTTAACACACTCTGTTAGCTTAGATAATTTAGAAGTTTCATCTGGTCTTGTATATTTGGCATTTTATATATATATATATATATATATATATCCATCTTCTATCCATGTGGATTTATATCCATCTCTATCTATCTAGCTGAATGTATACCCATCTCCATCTCAATGTATATCCATCTCCATCTATCTAGCTAAATATATATCTATCTATTCATCTGATTATATGTCCATTTACATCTATCTAAATATATATCCATCTCTGTCTGTCTAGCTAAATATATATATCCATCTTCATCTATCTAGCTGAATATATGTCCATCTCTATCTATCCAGCTGACTATATATCCATCTCCATCAATCTAGCTAAATATATACCCACCTTCATCTGTCTAGCTGAATATACTGTATATCTATCTCCATCTATTTCTCTGAAAATATACCAACAATCTATCCATCTGAATATATATAATCTCCATCTGTACAGCTGAATATATATCATCTCCATCTATCTGTCTGAATATATATCCATCTCCATCTGTACAGATGAATATATATCCATCTCCATCTATCTGTCTGAATATATATCCATCTCCATCTGTACAGATGAATATATATCCATCTCCATCTATCTGTCTGAATATATATCCATCTCCATCTGTACAGCTGAATATATATAATCTCCATCTATCTATCTGAATTTATATATCCATCTCCATCAGTCTAGCTGAATACATCCATCTCTACCTATCTATCTGAATATACAGTATATCCATCTGAATATATAATCTCCATCTATCTAGCTGAATACATCCATTTCCATCTATCCATTTTAATATCTATCTATCTATCTATCTATCTATCTATAATACCAAAATTTTATATCAGGAAACACAGCTATGAAGTTTCATCCTGCAAAACTTTATTCAGCTTCAGTTATATCAGGGTTAGTATTTTTCTCTAATAGCTCTGTTCACCCACATCTCTCATGTCACCGAGTAAAAGACTGTAATGAGAGGTTGTAAGCACACGCAGTACAGCATATGCACATATGTGGCCTGTCAGCTTACAAGGATTTCTAAGAAAATGCTGCTGTGTGCTCTTGACATGGAACTTTTTTCATGGCCTTCTGAGAGAATGCACTGTGTCTGATTTGTAAACATGGAACTACATGTATTGATTCAGGATTGTATTTGATTTAGTATCAGAGGTGTTGAATGCTACTTTTCAACTACTGATCCAAAATGTACATATCAATTTTCACTCATCACAATGTACAATGCCAAAGTTTGCATAACCTGCTGTGTGGGTGGCCTTTACAGTAAGGTTCTCTAGTGTGCTTTTGAGTGACAGCTCCTGTACCGGGAAGTAAGAGAAACACCTAAGTGAAAAGATACTCTATTGTCTAGACTGTAAGAGAACAGGTAGGTATTCTCCAAACCATTCTCATGCCCCACACCCCACTCTCCAGGTTTATTGAGCTCCAGACCTCCTCTGATCTCAACATCTGTAATATGTCTGAAAGTGATGAATGGCAGCAGGGCCAAAATGCTCACTCCATGGGGCAGATGGCTTATCCGGCAACCCCTCGTTTCCTAATAAATCAATCCTGAAGATTTCCAGTCCGCAAAAAGTTAGCAAGAGATGTCCGAGTCAAAGAGAAAAACAGTTAGGGATACGAAGCTCAAAATGAACCCCATATGATTTCCTTTCTAAGTCAGAAATGACATCTCGCTATAATGATTGGAGAGGAAATAGTTTTCAGATATTAAATCTCGAGTATTTAAAACACATGACAACATACCACCCCAATAAAAAAAGAGACAACTTGCAACTGTACCACAACCCAGATACAAAGGTTTTATTTCAATATCATGCAATATATATTTCAATATAGTCCTCATCTCTTTGGAATCACTTGATGCAAACGCATTATACTTCCACATATTTCGACATCATGACTAGTCTGCCGGTAGTTAGAATTCAGAAGTTATTTTTAGAGGTTACCCTCATTATGCCACGGTCAAAGTGATGCTTTGAGTTTGCAAAATTATGGAGTATTAAATCCTGTCTTCACTGTTTTGAGAAATCTGTGTGTCTGTCTTGTGATGAATTATTCATGCAATGCTGAATAAGGCCTTTGAAACAGTCTCCACTGACATGAGCCATAATAATTTTAATAGCTGGAGAGTAAGCCTTCTCGCTGCAGAAGTGAAATGTTTCTCTTGAAAATCTTATTTGGACGAACCCGCAACATTCCCACTTATCAGATATTTTGCATTTTGACTGTGTGATGACACCACCAAACAAGTGCTAAGTGAAATGAGAAGAGACTCAAGTGTGTCACAGGCTTTTCCCCAAGATGCCAGGTGTCTCTTCACATTTGGAAACTGCCAAGTCTGCATGTCTAAATGACCAAATCGGCAGGATTACATAATTTCTCCTCTTACAGTTTTTTTTTTTTTTTTTTTACAGTTTCAAGTTGAAAATGCCACATTTTCAGAGGGAAATTGAGTTTCTTATTTATATTCTGTTTAATTTCAGTGGATGCTGCTCTGCCTTTTGTCTCCGATGTTCCTGTTAATGTTGCTCAGGAGAAACAAATGATGTTTACCATACATCGCTGACTGAGCTACAAAATTAATTTGATATAGAAAGAATTAGATGAAAATGTTTTAACTTTTTAAGGTTAGGTAAAACTACAGCTATTCCAACTAATCATGATCTTCATTTATACAATCTTCTATATCAGTTCTTAAATTTTCAAGATCAATCTTTTACTCGTTGCCAGTATTTCCTTGCTGTTGAATCTAGCAAAAAAGTCATGTTTTATTTTAGTTTGCAGTCCGAATTGAATGTGGTGAGAGCAAAATGACGACATGAAATGAACAGTTTTTTTTTTTGTGAATTAACAACATACCGTACCTTCTAATGAATCATTCAAAAAGACACAAACTTCATTATTTAACATTTTAATACACAACAAATGATTCTTTTGAACCAGTCTTTCGAGTGAATCAGTAACATACAGTGCAATCAAGGTAGTCCAATTCACGAACAAGTAACTCTTTTGAACCGGTTCAAAAGTAACCAGTGTAGACCGATTCATGAAGAAATGACTCTTATGAGCTGGTCCTTCTAATAAATAATTAAAAAACACATACAAATCATACAGAACAATCAGTGCAGTCTGATTTATGAACCAATGACTCTTATGAACCGATCCTTCTAATGAATCTTTTACAGTTTGTAATCAGCCTGAAGGATCATCACTGAAGCTTTTCTGTTATTAGAGTTTACAGAGATGTTTTTGGCTCTGTTGTATTTTGCAAATAGCAACTGAACTGCATTTCTGTCCGGACCACTTTCGTCAAAGGTGATTGACAATTAGCATACAGTTTGGATTGGCAGTTCTGTTCTGGGCAAGAACTCCCTGCGCATCCATGGTGCCTAGCAGGGAGAGCAGCACATTTTAGAAATTAGTCTGATTCAAAGGGGAATCAGAAGGCACAGAATCACGATTCTCAGAATCAGAATCATGACTGGATGAGAGGAGGAGCTGGGGATGGGGGAGGGTAATTAGCTATTGAGCCAACACAAAAGCTGCTAATAAGACAGAAGGACCTTATGGATGCTGTGGTAGGTGTTGTATCCCTATAAGTAGATGAGGATCAGCTGAGAGTCAGCTGATGCAAGCTTGACTAACGTGACCTGCCAGAACTAACAAAACGCTTGATATTTGGACCCTGTTGTTAAATGTTCAAATTGTACCAAAAAAGTATCAAGTTAGAAGGTTCCCTGTAAAATTGGCTAAGAATTGCTTCATGAATATTATAACTGAAATAAGCCCAAATTAGCCAGAATATAATCAAAACAAACTAAAATATAAATCAAAAGACATTAAGATGATATCATTTGTAATTTCCTTTGCTACATTATTCATTTTTCCGCATCAGCCTTTGCTACAATGCACTAAACAAAAAGCACGTACTGTAGCACTACAGATGATCCATATCCAGAACATAGACCGCCTCAGTTTAGCTGGGGTGCAGAACAAAGCTATACATCCATGCTCCCAATTTAGTGCCAGAGTGATTTATTGCAATGTCTATTTTTGAATAATGTCTTCTGACATCTGCTCCAGTCCTGCCATTTAAATGGAGGTATGGATCTGTCCCGCTATGTGATTAATTATGAGAAAGCCATGGGTTAACACTGACAGGCAGCTCTGAGGAGAGCTTAATTCATACAGACAAGACGTATCTACAGTGAGATACTAACCCCAACCCACCCCCACCTCAAACCCTCACAGACACACTCGACAAATATGAACCAAGCGATGGGGGTGAGGCTATAGCTCATAGACATTTTAATTAGTGCTGCTTGCTGAGGCAAGCATCACTATTACTACTTCTTATACTTAGAGCAGTTGAATTAACCTCTTTGGCTGAATATTAAACTTCAGCGCATTAACGCATTCTTCTTTGCCTGTGCTACTGACATGAATGACACATCAAACTGTGAAGACTGTTGAGAAGTGTGCTACTACATTCCAAAATGTGAGAAAATATTAGCCCAAAATATTAGAATGTGTCATAAAAGATCATAAATTAATCTTATGTATGAATGAAGATTGGCAACTTTTCCAAATCCTAAATATAAATTATTTTTATTTCAGTATCATGCTATCTACATAACAGAAGCGGTGTTTCCCCCAGACTTGCACTCTATTTGTGGCCATAATGCAAATTTATTCTCTGCCAGCAGGAGGCGCTGTTGGAGTGGGAGAGATAGAGGTTTCCCTGGTAACGGCTGTACACAAAGCAGCGCTCAGCTCACAAATGCTGCTCAGGCATTACAGGCAAGATGAAATGAAAATGACATCCATAATTAACGTTTTTTAACGTTTTCATTTTTTTTGTACCGACTTGGTACTGGGTCTTTTGACAACACACATATATATATATATATATATATAATGGCAGCAAGTTAATGCTTGTGAGTTATTGAGTCATTCATTCAACCTATTCATTCAAACGGCTGATTTTTTCATGAATGAAGCAAATGATTGCCTTTAATAAAGGCTCACTGAATCACTGAATCAAAAATGCCGAATCATTCCGTAACAAAACACCGCTGTGTGTTGTTCAGAGATACGCGACTGTTCTGCTTTGGCTTTGCTTGGAACTATTTTCATCAGTTAATGTTGTCTAAAATGTAAGTTACTTAATATCAACTTTTTTTTTTTTTTACTGAATTGTTGTAGGCCTATAAAATCATTTTTACATTTGCTGACATGCTGATACTCGGGAAACAGCCCTCTTGGTCATGTGGTGTGTAACGTCGTTCGTAGTCACGGGAAGAAGGAGGCGGGAACAGGCGGACATTTAAACAAACTTTAAT
>NW_015653457.1:111771-118544 GCF_001515625.1 Sinocyclocheilus rhinocerous | reverse complement strand
GGGCAGCCGGCAGGAGTCCCCCGTTCCCTGCTCCTCCCCATCATGGCGGATGGCAGCAGGCTCCGGCCTCAGGCGAACGGCGGCGACTCCTCCGCTCCCTCACGGACTGCAGCCGTCCCTCCACATCCCAGGTGGCCGGCAGCGAGTTCGTCCGCCCCCCCGGCAACTCACTCCAGCCCACCGCCTCAAGCCTCCATGGCGGCAGACTGCTCCGCCATGCTCGATGGCACCGCGGACTCACCACAGCGGCGAGGGATCTCTGGCAGTGTGTCCCTCCTTCCTCCCGGGTTTCGGCACCAATGTAACATCGTTCGTAGTCACGGGAAGACGGAGGCGGGAACCGACGAATGCTCAAAGACAACTTTAATAAAATAAACAAACACAAAATAGCGCAACAGCCCCTCGCGGACGACTGTCGCGCACAAACAAAACCAAAACACAAAATAAAATCGAGGCCTGGTCCTCTCTCGTCCAACACTGTCGTCACTCCTCCTTTATCCTTCCGGAGCTCCTACGTGAGACTCGAGACCGGTGAGTGGCGCAGGTGTTGTGCATTAGCATTTACTCCACCGGCCTCGCTCCGTTCCCACGGCTCTCGGCCCCGCCCCTCTCGTCACATGGTGTTGCTTATCATAGGTTATAAATATAATAACACAACATTTAGAATTTTCACCACAGTATGCCTGTGTTTCTTTGTGTGTGCTAGTTGCGCACATTTGTTTTGATTTCTCCACGAGTCTCTCTCACACACACAGACAGGCTGCGTGAGCCTCAAGTGGCGCGATCTTGATACTGTCAATACATATCAGTTGCCATTTACACTGAATGTAATAACATCAGAATCATTCTCGCTAAAGTTTTGGTGTTTGCCTAGATATATTTTGTTATTAATGTTTTAATCAGGCTATTTGTCCAGTCAGACAAATTAACAAAAATAAACAAAAATTTATTTAACTTGCTCCTTCAAAAAAAATCCACTTGTCCGGGACAAGCATTAATGTCGAACCCTGATTTATCCCATCCAAGTGCACAGACAGACAGACAGACAGACACACACTGAGACTCAAACCCGCGGCCTTCGGGTTACAACTACGACTCTCTAACCATGACCACAACAGCCTCACCTCTTTGGAATCACTTTAAGCAGACACGTGATATTTCCTCTATAGAGTTGCAAGATTTCTGCTTCCCAGAAAGGACATCCTAACGTTCTCTGTTTGTTAGCTAGGAATTTTTATTTAATTATTTATTTTTTAAATAGAACAGTCCCATAAAAAAAATTCCTTGCAGCATTTTGGCAACATTTTAACAAATTAATTCAATGATTTACTCATACTGTAATAATAAATTTAGAATAAAATAAGAATAATACAAATCAATAAAATAAGAAACTCATTTGTCATCACCTACTATTGTCATGGTGTAAATAACAATAACTTACTATGGTTACTGTCATGGTGTAAAGAACAGAAACTGCTCTTTGTTAATAATTGGAATCTTTTCTGGGAGCGTCCTAGGCTTTTTCACGCTGATGGCCTGCTCCCCAGCAGAGTCGGAGCGGAACTGCATGCAGCCTGTCATGAATGAGCAGGGAGAGCAGCAATAATAACCCCCCTATATAACAGAACAAGGCAGATATCATTAATGTACTTGATATTTAAGTGTAACACTTTATTCAAGATAAAGGAGTCTGATTAGCAAGGAATATCAGAAGGCCAAGTCCTGACTGTGGCAAAAGGACGAGCTGGGGATGGAGGAGGATAATTTGCTCCTGAGCAAGCTGAAAAGCTGCTGAATAATACTGAATAGAGCTTATATAGGAATGCCGCGATAGGTGTCGTATTCCTATAGGTAGATGTGATCAGCTGAGAATCAGCTGATAGTGAACTGGCAAATTACAGACCCATTTCAAATCTTCCTTTTATGTCTAAAATTTTAGAAAAAGTTGTCTGCTCAATTGTGCTCCTTCCTGCAAAAAAAAAAGATCTCTATGAAGAATTTCAGTCAGGTTTCAGGACCCACCATAGCACAGAAACTGCACTTGTTAAAATTAAGATGGTTTAGATCCTACCTGTTCGATCGCTACCATTTTGTTTATTTAAAGGGGGAGTCATCTCAATTATCACCAGTAAAATATGGAGTGCCACAAGGATCTGTCCTAGGTCCTCTGCTATTTTCAATATACATGTTGCCCCTTGGTAATATTATTAGAAAATATGGGATTAGTTTCCACTGTTATGCTTGTGTTCCACAGAAGAAAGAAAGAAAATCATACAAGTTTGGAACAACATGAGGCCTAATGATCATTTAATAGTGTTCATCGTCTGTTTGATTACGTCTTTAATTGATTTTTCTGTACATTTCTGCCATATGTACATTAACTGACAATCACCACTGATAAGCTACCACTAAATATTGTAGAAACTTAATTTGCTGTAAAGTTGCTTTGCAACGATTTGTATCGTGAAAAGCGCTGTACAAATAAACTTGAATTGAATTGAATTGAATTGAATAAATTTGTACTCTGAAAACTGTTGCTAAATGTACAGTATCAGTGAATGAATCTGAACGACTTTTTTTTTTATGGATTCAAAGGACTCTAGTCACTGGAATCAATCAAAATCCCCACCACTGACAAAAAACACCATAGCAACCACCCAGGACACCTTAGCAACTGCATAGTAAAATCTTAGCAACCACCCTCAACACACTAACATTTTCACAGTCAGTTTTACATATATATACACACCACTTACTTAACACCTTTTGGGAGCAAAAAAAATAAAAAAATAAAAATATGCACCTGAGCATCCATTAGCAAATTTTAAATCGGAGGGTCTTTTGCCAGCTGAGCAAAAAGCCGTTGGCTCCAAAAAAACAACAAAGCAAAACATAAATGTCAAACAAGACAAAAAACAAACAAAACACACACACACACACACACACACACAAACCAACACAAAACAAACAGCAAATCTTAAAAAACTAAACAATACCACACAAAAACAACAAAGCAAAACATAAATGTCAAACAAGACAAAAAACAAACAAAACACACACACACACACACACACACACACACACACACAAACCAACACAAAACAAACAGCAAATCTTAAAAAACTAAACAATACCACACAACAAAACAAACAAAAACAAAACATCCAAACAAAAATGCAACAAAACAAAAAAACTATCCGGAACTGAGCACCCAAACAAATAAATGAAATAAAACGGAAACAAAACACACACACACACACACACACACACACACACACAAAATAAAACAAAAACACAATTCGAACTGAACCTCCATGAGTAATTTATGGCAAAATTCAAACCCAAGAGTCCTTTGCCAGCTGAGCCAAATGCCAATGAGATTAATTTGAAAATGGAAAAATGCTAATGGATAACTTTCTACATAAATATTCTTTGATTGAAAGTATCAAAACCCAGAATATATATACAGTGGGTACGGAAAGTATTCTGCAAAAATGTCAACAATTCTGTGTTTTTCTGTCAATATGGGGTGCTGTGTGTACATTAATGAGGAAAAAAAATTAACTTAAATGATTTTAGCAAATGGCTGCAATATAACAAAGAGTGAAAAATTTAAGGGGGTCTGAATACTTTCCGTACCCACTGTATATATATATATATATATATACACACATAAAAATCAAACTCACAAACAGTCTCATAGCAACATACTGCCTTGGTTTGTAGCGAACATGAATACTATGATGATGATGAAAGATCAAACGTTATTTAATACAGCTCTCAGGTAACAGAAACACAGTGTACATTTCAACAAAGCGTAAACGAGGCAGGACAAACTGAACTGAAATGGAGAGAACTTAAATACTGGTGATGATGAGGTGCGTACAGCTGAAATGACGAATCAATTAACAACCATGACAACCAAGGAAAATGGTGTAAAGAATGAAAACACAGTCCAAACAGAGTGTGAGTGTGACACATACATGTTTCCTTTTATAAAAAATCCAGACTGCCAGAGAAAGCCTAAGGGTCAAGAACATGGCTGATGAAAAGCTTAAACAAGTCTGACAGTATACAATTTTTCATGTCTTCAATGCCACATTTACAATAATCATCTAAAACAAGTCTTTGAAGTAGCCTCAAATGCGTTTGATCTGAGCAACCTCCATTATTTAAAGGCTTGTTAAACTTGGCTTTCTCCAAAAACACGCTGAACGACACAGCAGCAGTGTAATCTGAATGTAAAAAGCTCTGGCGGAAGACTAAAACTTGTTTATTTATGAAAAAGACATCTCTCTGAGTGGGAAACATGCTCTCAGATGACAACCTATTCTGCACTTATTTTAATGAGACTCCCAAGTCAAGGCATCTTCTTTTATTCAGCGTTGAGGAAATGAAGGAAACGAGTTGGAATATGAACGGTAACTGTCGTCAATATTGAGCCGTCTTACTCTCTCTGATCCCCTTATTAAGAGCACAATTACCAGAGACTCACTGAACTCCGATGAATAAGAATGCGTCATTGTTTTTTTCCTCTGAAAACGAGTGTAATCTCTCCTAAAGCACCGCACATCATTAGCTTCTGCTCCAGTGACAATGTGTGTTTTGTACAGACAGCGGATTTTGTTTCACTGAAACGACTGTTTTAAGCCCAAGGGACAGCTCTTACTTGGGGTTAATTGTTTTATTTTTAGTGTATATTGAAAACACACAAAAACACAAAATCATCAGTTATTCTCTTTACTAACACATTTATCCCACCCTCAGGCAACTCAGTTCAAGCATGCTAAATTCTAGTATACTAAATCACTGGCACATGACCTGCAACATTTCCTGGACGTCAGCCATTGACTACAAGCTGGAATGGAAGCGATAATGGCATTGCATTGTGGGAAGCAGTACCTGAGCTAGTGAGCTTTTGGTTGTTGCAAAGAGGAAGTTATTGCATATGGTATATCATCAGGAGGAAATACCCTTCATACAGGCTATGCAAAAATACATATTTCAATGGTGCCTTTGCCATTGACATTATATTATTACTTACTACTCCTAAAAAACATAGTCAATGTGGAAAACTAATCTAAAATAAATAAATAAATAAATGTTATTAAAAAAATTAAAAACAAAAAACCTTATGATAGATAGATAGATAGATAGATAGATAGATAGATTTTTACAGTATGCATGTTTACAGGTTGTTCTAGTCACAATTCTTTCAGCATTTTAAAAACCCTTTTTTGAAAACTTGATTCATAATTAAAACCAACCATATTTTGTTCAAAAAAAAAAAAAAGCTCATTTGCAAATCAAAAAATGTAATTACTTTCAAAGAGGCTTTGAATAGAGCATTCCTTTTTCTGTGAAGACACTCTGTTTGGTCCTGATAGGAGCAGAGCTTAATTTGAAACTAAAACACTTTGATCTCTGATACATGCTCAGTCGGCATACGCTTTCGTCCAGAAAATGACTTAGTTTCTCTTTATGAAAGAAATTACGTAGTATTTTACAAATGACAACAGTGATAACCAGTGATTAGCTGGTTTTATTTAGTATTAATCTCAATAAATCCAGGCAGCCATAAATACATACCAGCCCTTGAGGAATAATTAACAAAAAGTAGCAACAACTGCTTTAAAGAAGTAGTTCACCCAAAAACGAGTCCTCTATTCATAATATTGCTTTCTCCAGTGAAAGTCGTCTCGTCTGAATCAGGAGAGAAATATGCACAGATTAGGTTTACAAGCAAAAACAGTCTAAAACACTTTTTAAACAAACATGTCGGTGGATTTAAAGTTAAAACACCTTAATGATGGATTTGTTTATTACAAACACACAGCTTTTCACATCACAATACATTAACTGATGGACTGGAGTGGATTACTTGTGGATTATCAACATGATCTCATGATAATTCGTATGTATTTTACGTAACATGTGGTTCTATAAAACGTACATTTACTTACGTTTTTACAGGCACTAAAACGTACAATACTGACGTATTTTCAGCATCTAAACGTACAAATACTGACGTATTGACGACACCTAAAAATGAATCCTTATGAATATTGAAATCGCGGCATTAATTTTATTAGTTTTTAGTTGTCATATGAATTACCTTGTTTTCAGTTGCATTATTAAATTGTTTACTTATGAAATGATAACATTTCGTTTTGTTGTGTGATTTCTGCTGCCAGCTCGTTTCCAAGAATATGCCTACATAATGTTAAACAAGACTTCACTTTAAACCTTAAAATAAATAAAATTTCTGCAATCGTTTAACCTTTACTTGTCATAGCCTATAATGTTTACTTTGATTACAATAGACCACAAAAGGCGTTTTTTCCCAACATGCTGTGACTAACAATAGAACTATAAAATACACCAAAAACGCAACATAATTACGAAAGGAAACAACTTTATTCGTGCGCTGTAATCCAAATCTTCCGAATCCATAGGACTGCGAGTAACAGACCCAAATCCAAGCCTTTATTCTGCGATCTTCTTCTCCATACCGAGCAGCGAGTCCAGTGTAGGGATGGGTGTATCGATCCGAAGTATCGATATATCGATACTGAAGCGAGTATCGATACTCAAAAAAAAATATCGACACTAAGGTGCGTTTTATTTGGTTTTGTTTATTTAACAAAAATAATAATAATAATAATGCGTACAATATGCATTGAATTGGACGAATAACCTTTGTTAGCGAGTAATTGTGTAGGATAGAACTATTTTCCTGCTCATCTGAATACACGCAAATGTTGCAAGACAGA
>NW_015653457.1:106503-111403 GCF_001515625.1 Sinocyclocheilus rhinocerous | reverse complement strand
AAATCGCTTATTGATAAAATGATAAAAATGCATTGATATGAATATCTTGATATAAAAGATACGTAAATATTTTTACGTTTTTTAGCTAAAAATACGTAGCGATTTATACGTTTTAAACGTTGAAATACGTCTAAATTGTACGTTTTAGCATTAATAAAAACGTACAAAAATTTACGTTTTGTGCTTGTAAATGTTACGTATTAATACCTACGTATAAACATGAGACCAGGCTGGGATTATTGTGATGTTTTTATCAGCTGTTTAGAATCTCATTCTGACGGCACCCATTCACTGCAGAGGATCTATTGGTGAGTCATGTAATGCTACATTTCTCCAAAGCTGTTCTGATGAAGAAACAAACACATCCACATCTTGGATGGCCTGAGGGTGAGTATCTATAGATAGATAGATAGATAGATAGATAGACTTTTACAGTATAGATAGAATAACATCTTGGATGGCCTGAGTACTTTTTCAACAAACTTTCATTTTTGGGTGAATTATTCCTTTCCTATATTTTTACAGTAGAGTTACAGCAGCTTGGCAGTTTTCAAAACAGACTTTTCCACAACAAGCCTTTTTTTCTGTGTAGTTTCCACTGCACATGCTCACATAATCTAGTCTGCATCACCTATTACATATATCTGTCCAATGATGTATAATGCTTAAAGCCCAATTTACCTAATTTTTCAAGGACAGAAGAAAGCAAAGCGATGTCATTAGAGCGGGTACAGTGCTCTTGAAATATTGCTTGGCTTTATCCGTTTTCTGTGATGTACTGAAGCACCGGCAGAGTACAAAAGCTCTTACACGGTTAAGTTAGAGAATAATTTGGCTGGAACTAATTTATTTATTGAAACGACAGAATGATATAGCACCGCTCCAGTGGAAGGGGGAATGAGGCAGGTTCGGATCAGGCAACTGGAACGTTCAAGAAATGATGGTGAGGAACGAGAGACTGGGAAAAACAACCTCCACTGACACCCACGTCTCAAAACAATTGACTGTGCAGCTGAGTTATTAACAGGTAATATTTTGGTAAGTGCTGGTGTGTTCACATCATGTCAGAATTACCATAATTATGAGTTTCAAACTAGTCAAGTCTTTGTCAAACTTGTAATTATACGGTGCGAACTTACGGATCTGATGAAAGTGCTGGCTTTTCTAACTTGACCATTAAGAAAAAAAAGGCAGCAGCTTCAAATGTTAAAAGTAGTTGAATACCTCTATAGATGTATAGAAAACATTAATGCAAAATAATGCAAAAATTACTTGCTACATTTTTTTATTTGACTTTTTATAGTAAAAATATCTAAACATCTTTAAAAACCATTTGAATTTACCTGAGAAGCAACAATGCATGAGATATTGTAGAAAAAAATAAAATAAAAAATATATTTTATTTGTATTCGAAATATAAGTGAATATGCTTACTTGTTTATAAAACCTGTTTAAGTGAGAATAGTAGACAAAATACACTCAAAATAGTCATAATAACTTCAAGAAAAAAAATCTCTATAAATATATATTTTAACTGGAAATTAGACAAAAATATTTGGCAGTGTATTTGGCAGCACATTTACTATAGCTTTAGGTGTTGTCACAGAAACAAAAAACAAAACAAAACAAAATTACAAACTATTTTATGGTTTATTTTTATTTATTTATTATTTACTTATTTATTTTCAATTATTCTTTTTTACTTGTTTTCCAGAAAAGAAAAAAAAGATCCTTAAACCCACTAGAATTTACCTGAGAAGCAATGATGCATGAGATATTATAACAAAAAAATATATTTTTATTTTTAATTTGAATATTCGATATTATAATTTTGAATGCATTAAAGTAATAATTTAACCTTATTTCATAATATTTTATAAATACATATGACATGTAGGCTACATGTAGATTCAAAAGAATCTAAAAATGGGTTGCTGACCAAATTGGTTCGTTACACTATTCATAATTGATTTTGTTAAGACTATTAAGGATCTGTGTAGTTTCCACTGCACATGCTCACATAATCTAGTCTGCATCACCTATTACATATATCTGTCCAATGATGTATAATGCTTAAAGCCCAATTTACCTAATTTTTCAAGGACAGAAGAAAGCAAAGCGATGTCATTAGAGCGGGTACAGTGCTCTTGAAATATTGCTTGGCTTTATCCGTTTTCTGTGATGTACTGAAGCACCGGCAGAGTACAAAAGCTCTTACACGGTTAAGTTAGAGAATAATTTGGCTGGAACTAATTTATTTATTGAAACGACAGAATGATATAGCACCGCTCCAGTGGAAGGGGGAATGAGGCAGGTTCGGATCAGGCAACTGGAACGTTCAAGAAATGATGGTGAGGAACGAGAGACTGGGAAAAACAACCTCCACTGACACCCACGTCTCAAAACAATTGACTGTGCAGCTGAGTTATTAACAGGTAATATTTTGGTAAGTGCTGGTGTGTTCACATCATGTCAGAATTACCATAATTATGAGTTTCAAACTAGTCAAGTCTTTGTCAAACTTGTAATTATACGGTGCGAACTTACGGATCTGATGAAAGTGCTGGCTTTTCTAACTTGACCATTAAGAAAAAAAAGGCAGCAGCTTCAAATGTTAAAAGTAGTTGAATACCTCTATAGATGTATAGAAAACATTAATGCAAAATAATGCAAAAATTACTTGCTACATTTTTTTATTTGACTTTTTATAGTAAAAATATCTAAACATCTTTAAAAACCATTTGAATTTACCTGAGAAGCAACAATGCATGAGATATTGTAGAAAAAAATAAAATAAAAAATATATTTTATTTGTATTCGAAATATAAGTGAATATGCTTACTTGTTTATAAAACCTGTTTAAGTGAGAATAGTAGACAAAATACACTCAAAATAGTCATAATAACTTCAAGAAAAAAAATCTCTATAAATATATATTTTAACTGGAAATTAGACAAAAATATTTGGCAGTGTATTTGGCAGCACATTTACTATAGCTTTAGGTGTTGTCACAGAAACAAAAAACAAAACAAAACAAAATTACAAACTATTTTATGGTTTATTTTTATTTATTTATTATTTACTTATTTATTTTCAATTATTCTTTTTTACTTGTTTTCCAGAAAAGAAAAAAAAGATCCTTAAACCCACTAGAATTTACCTGAGAAGCAATGATGCATGAGATATTATAACAAAAAAATATATTTTTATTTTTAATTTGAATATTCGATATTATAATTTTGAATGCATTAAAGTAATAATTTAACCTTATTTCATAATATTTTATAAATACATATGACATGTAGGCTACATGTAGATTCAAAAGAATCTAAAAATGGGTTGCTGACCAAATTGGTTCGTTACACTATTCATAATTGATTTTGTTAAGACTATTAAGGATTACTACTATCTATTCCCTGCGTTTCCCAAGAAATGGTCAATGAACCTCATTTTGAGGGTCATTAAATCCTGTTAAATAGATTATATGCTGTTGAAAATCGGCTGGGTGACGGTGAATCAGCGGAAAAGGATTATCCCAGTTCATTCCATTCGTAAAATAATAATGTTTTCAAACAGACATAATCCAAGGCTTCAAACTCATACCATGCATATCACTGGTGTGAATGAGTGAGGACAGTAATACAGAAAATTTCTTCCATTACACTGTACTATATCAATAAACACTCTTTTTGAGTGACTGCAATACTTCGGCACTGCAGATCCAATACATGGAGCGCATCTTTAATGAGCCTGACCTTTAAAGACAGGCAAGGAAGAGCAGACCTCGACAGGGTGCATATAAATAGCTCTAGCACCTCTCTTTTTCTCTCTCTCTTGGTCCAATATTCCTCCATTTTAAAACATCCAAGGTATGTCAACTTTTTGCAACACTGAACTGTGAGTCACCCGTCTCCGACACATCTGTAATTTTTCTGACACAATGACAACACACCATCGAGCTGCGCGGAGCACCCGGGGACGGCACCTCCCAGGAGTTCACGGCCTGCTTTTAGCAGCTCCTGCACAGGACACTGAGATGAGTCTGTCATGGAGTTGCCTGATAATCTATGGCAAGTGATTCTTTGCCCTAAAAGGAGTAAAAGTCAATTCTCCTAGCACAGCAAGAGAAAATAACATGTTTTTGTAAGCATCTCTGTTTGCTTCATAACATTGTATTTGGACCTGTACTATCAACATCTCACAGGGACTGCAATGATTCTTTAATGGTTTCTTTAATGATGCTTTAATTCTTTAATGGATTTTTTAAAGGTTTCATGAATCAATTGGAAAAACGTACCAATCCCCGTCACATAATAGTAAATTCTGAAGCTCAGAATATAAGTCTTGTCATGTCATGTCAGGTTTAATGTCAATGATGCTAGTGATGCTGGATGCATGAATGAATTATTCTTTTGAGTCGGATCTTTTCAATGAATTCACAAAACCAGTCTAAACGAATTGGACTGAATCACTCAAAGCTGCTCCTCAGTGACTTACTGAATCAAGGACCATAAACAACAAAACAAAATAAAACTAAACAAAAAACAAAACAGAAAAAAACAAAACAACAAAAAACAAAACAAAACGCTGATATATTTTTATCATTTTGTTGTTTTAATGAGCTGAATCACGGCTGCAACAAACTGAAAAAAAAATGTTTAGTGTAAATGCTATTTACATTTAGAATTTTTTTGAGCCGAGTCATGACTTCAAGCGTAAGGCTACTTATGTTTACATTTCTTTTTTTTTTATTTTATGAGCCGAATCATGACTTAAAAAAAAAAACTGGTTTAGTGTAATGCTATTTATTTATTTATTTATTTAATGTTATGGGCTGAATCATGACTTTAACAAACTAAAAAATAAAAGTTTACTGTAATGCCAAGTAGGTTTAAATTAT